>NC_140932.1:181307462-181340105 GCF_014529385.1 Adiantum capillus-veneris | reverse complement strand
CTTTCGAAGGGAAAACCAAATCCAAACTCTTTGAAACTTGTCGAAAGAAATCTTAAGGGTCAAGGAAAAAGATCTGTGTCAAAATAGAACCTAGACTAACCTACTCCTTAGTAGTTGCAGTAGCTTATTGCAACAGCTACTGGCTCTCCTTCCATTATATTCCATTACTTTCCAAGATTCCTCCCACTCGTCATCTACTTCCTTTCAAACATGGGATACGGATATCGAACTCAACATCTCCACTTCAAGACTCCGTACACAACCTCGTAACCAGTTGGACCAACACAGGATGTTGCTACCACCGGTTCACTTTATTCTATTAAAAAAAACCACATCGTTTGGTTTGTGCCTCGCTGGTGTTGATCAACGGATGCCGCCCCTTCACTCTCATTGTCTTCAACCGGCTACCTCGCATTGCCTCCCCCGTCGTAGGTCGCCCCTTGCCTGCAAGCAATCGACGCGTTGCATGCACCTTTTGTCTCCGCAACCCTTCACTTTGCCAGAGTAGATCTTCGTTGATTCGTACTAATAAAACATTAAAAAAAGATCCTGACACCTACTGAAACCTTACTAAGGAATATGCTACTATTGCTTCCCCAATCAATGATGTACGCAAGGAGGCTAAAGTGTTTACTGTTAAATGTTTTTTGGAAATAAAGTTTTCAAAGATGAAAAGAAATTATGTTAAACTCTCTTGTAGTGAAGCTTCTCAATTTTGCTAAACCTTTTATTTCACACATACATGCTAGCGGACAAGCAATGGTATTTTGATATTCATGCTATGAAGTGTTGTGAAATTACCTTTTGGGCCATAAGTTGACAATAAAATCCTTAAGCATTTATGATAGAGGCAAAGATGGAGCTATTATGTGAGTTTGACCTTGATATCTTTCTTTCTTTTGGGCAAATCACACAACTCCCATGCGAGGTGACAAACAACGTTTGTGAGCGTCACAACGAGTCACTTGGCCGCATTCTAACCAATGACCCTGATCATCAAGGATGAATGTTCAAACAACCAAGCTAGCTCCTTTTGAACAGGTTGACCTTGATATTTTATGTTGGGTCCAAGACTTGTATATTGTTGGTCAATTTCCCACTAACCACTAAACCTTAGCTGGAAAATTACTAGGTACAATTATGTATTGAATACAAACACTGCTCACATCTAGACACGTCAAATCACACTTGAAATCGTATCAACAACTATTAAAAATGAAAGATCTCCTCTCTCAAAAAACTAAACAACCGTTGTCGCAAAATTGGTCATTGTCTTAAATCAACTTCATAAAAACGAGCACAAAATAGTTAAAGTACAAAGTCATGGATTTTAACTAGTACATATAGGGTAAAGGGGCCAGTACAGAGACGATTAACTTGTATTGGCCATTCCTCTCATTTTCTTCATGCGAGTAGAGTGGCAACAGGGGGAGAAGATGCGTGCCAAAGAGCGACAGGCGCTAAAGAAATCTGAGCAAAATCTGGCAACAATGGCCTATTTTTTTTAACAAAGAAGCATGATTTTCAATGAAAATTTATGCCTCACAGGCATTAGAGATGATGAACCTCTAGTGATGGTACATTTTTCACCAAATTACACGCTGCCGCATCAGCGATATTTGAAGCATGTTTCACTTTTTTGCCTCTAAATTGAGGTGGGGTTTAGCCTTCTTCTGGTGACCATTTTAACCAGCCCCTTTACCCTAGTTGCAAGTTTCACATGAACTTTGCAATCTTGATCAACTAATTCTTGATCAACTAAGGTCATCTAAAGGATTAGTGACCTGATATATCCAATTTATCAATGAGGGTCTTACACTCGGATGGCTCATTTTCTTCTATGTCCTATTTAAATGTTTGGAGTTCTTATATTAGTGGCTCCTTCTCTTCCTTCAGTTTTTGAGCTTGAATTTTTAGGTCCACTACTACCATATGGTAGTGATGTGTATGCACACACTTAGGACCACCGGGGCATTTTTCCCTTACTAGGAGGTTTTCCCCCCGGTGCATTGTATATACACCCATCACTCCAAGCTAACTTATCTTTCTGTTTGTGCACTAAGCAATACACTCTTCGTTTTGTGCCTTGAGCTTCTTCATCTTCTCCAAGTTATGTGCATCCTTGCAACCCTAACTCCAACAATTGGTATAAGAGCAGGTTGCATCCTCATGCGGATAGTCACCAACACCGTTTTAACCGCTCACTTTCTTTGAATCGGGTGAGCTTTGGTCAGTGTCAGTAGGTTGAGTAATTCTTTAGGCTCATTTCAACCTCCATTTCCACTATCGATACTGCTTCGTAGGCAATTTCATCCTTTTGTGCTGCATAATTTTTATGAGTGCAATTTTCTACACAACAGGTTCTTTGTACTCCTTTTTAGGTTGTGCTACATAACACATGTTAGTCCTAATTTGTTTGTCCTCTTTTGAAGCAATTTCCACATCACGTGCAGTCACTTGTTATGGATGACAACATCACAAATTTTTTTAAGATGTTTGCTACTGATAAGGACAAATTTGATGGGGATAACTACCCAATGTGGGCTTACATGATGACGCATGTTCTTGTGTCAAAGGCCATTTGGAATGTTGTGTAGGGCATTGATGTACATCCTTAATGTACATCCGCGTTCTGTGGATACAAGCTTTGTTGAGGATGTTGCATGTTCCAATAAATCTATTGTTGCTCGAGTACTTTTGCCTACAATTGAGCGATCTTGTTGGGATGTTAGAGATGTGTAGGCTCATGCATTTTGATTGCATTATCTATGAAGCGCTCTATTACTCCTCACATTCACTTAGCAAAATCAACAAAATAGGCTTGGGATACTGTGGTTGGTCTTTACGTAAGTCACAACTATGGAGGAAAAAAATTTGCATTGTTGCATAAAATGTTGGAGTCAAAGATTATAAGAGGAGATGACATGGACAATTTTCTTGCTGGTATCAAGAATATCAAAGAGCAACTCATTTTTGCAGGTGAATTTATTTTTGGCAGTTCATACTAAAGCATATTGGTTCAACTTTTAAAAAAACATTTTATTAGGGAGATTCCTCCCCCCAACAACCAACCAAAACCAAGGTTGGCTCGCACGACATACACGAAGAAGCTCTTGATATGATAGGCTGAGCCGTGTAGACGTTCACCTTGCGCGCGGAGAGAGAGAGAGAGAGAGAGAGAGAGAGAGAGAGAGAGAGAGAGAGAGAGAGAGAGAGAGAAGAGAGAGAGAGAGAGAATTGTCACTGTTGTTTCCTATTTCTAGCAGAGAATTGATACATCTAGATTTTATTTCATGCAGAACAAGCTATCCAATCTACACATTACTAGAAGGTTTTGGCTTGGAGAATCTTGAATTATTCTACTTTGACTTGTTTTTTGAAATTGTAGGCACATACTTGTGCAGATTGTTCTTAATGGATTGTTTGACTCTTACCAGACAGTTGCTAGTAATTGGAGACTTATGACCCAAGGAAACCCTCAAGCTGTCAAGTTTGATGCATTATGCACATTGATGTTACAAGAATCACTTTCAAAAAAGAATAGGGCTAAATGGTAATGGAAGTAGTATTTTGATGAATTGTTTGTGGATCATTTGGTTTATTTTATGAGCATTTCAATACTCATAAAATAAACCAAATAACCCATAAACAATCCATCAGAATGCTAATCCATTACATATCATTGCAACACGCGGGTGCACAGAGGGCCTACAAATAAACACAAATGCTACAAGAAATCAAATCAATCAATCTACATAACTGGCGAGTCACATGACCACATAATCCCCAACAAGACCGATTAAAGAGACAAACATAGAGAGAGAGAGAGAGAGAGAGAGAGAGAGAGAGAGAGAGAGAGAGAGAGAGAGAGAGAGAGAGAGAGAGATTTAATTATCGTCCTTGGAGGTCAAGTGGTGTAATGTATGAAGCGTGACCCATCGGATTTCTCCCAAGCCGTAATACATCGGCGTTGTAGAAAAGCTTCATTCACTTGGGAGTCAATTGAAGCATCATGTAGCAAGTATAATGCATCCCATCTCCCAAACCACTTCTCTATGTCTTGCATTCATCCCGTGCTCAGATCTTGCTTTTATGAATCTTTTGAACTTTTTTTGCTTCCCATGCAATTGTAGGAAGTCGATGTGAGGGGTTTTGACGCATCTTTATCATGTACTCCATAACCCTTTCCATGCCCATAACCTCAATTGGAAGAGATCCCAACTCAAGAAGTAGGAGCATATATGGTGTTTGTGTCTTAACTTGGAGAAAGCTTGTAAGAAAATGCTTTTGGACATTCTCAACCTCTTTCCAAGTAGACTTTGAGATACTTCCACCTCACACTTCAACTCCATAAAGAAGAATCGGTGTCATCAAAAAGGTACTTCTTGAGAACCCAATTCTTGATGTTTCCCGCATTACACGTTCTCGAATGCATAATATGCTCTCATTCTCGCTTCCAAACGACGCATAGCACATTCATTCCACTTGTGATTGGACGGAACCTCAAGGCCAAGGTACTTAAAGCTCTCAAAAAGTTCAAGTGTCTCATTGTTGTACACAATGCATGACTTCTCCTTATAGTTCGTCTTCACAAGCATAATCTTTGTTTTGGATTCATTCACAATCAGCCCACTATGCAAGCAAAATTTCTCAAGGATAGCCATAAGCTTTTGCGCATCTTCTAAAGTGTGTGCTAGAAGTACTACATCATCCGCATACAACAAAGCATGATTACCACATTGCAAATAGTGACCTCTTCAATGACTTCTTCTTGCATAAAGTCAAGTACCATTTGTTCCAATTGATCGATGCATAGACCAAAGAGAGTTGGTGACAATGGACATCCTTGTTTAACCCCAATAGTGCTTACAATTTTTTTTGAAATTTCCCTTCCCATGCGCAATTGACAAATCACCTTATCATAGATTCGAGAAACCGCAAGCATAAACTCACTTGGCACTTGGAGTTCTTCCATCCTTCTCCACAAATTGTTATGTGGAATCATATCAAAGGCTTTCTTAAAGTCCAAAAAAAACAATACAATTGCTTGCGTTTCAACCGACTTTCCTCCATGGGAACATGAAGAGTGACAAAACGATCAACGGTGCTATGGCATCGACGAAAACTCGATTGTCCTTTTGCACGCTTATCATTCTCTTCAGCCCAATCACTCAATTTTATCTCCATTATGCAACCAAATAACTTTTTGACAAAAACCCGATTGTCCTTTTGCACACTTTGTTACCATATACATGTGGTAGTGATGTGTGTGAACACACTAGGACCGCCGGGGCATTTTTTCCCTCTTTAGAAGGTTTTTTCCCTCGAGCATTGTATATACGCCCATCACTCTAGGGCTACCTATCTTTCCATTGCACACTAAGTAACACACTCTCTATTGTGTGCCTTGAGCTTCCTTCATCTTCTCCAAGATGTGTGTGTTTCTCTGCCACCCTAATTCCAACAATTGGTATCAGAGCAGGTTGCGTCCTCTCGGGCTTAGTCTCCAGCTGCTCTAGTACACCCCTGCTCACTTTCTCCAATTTCAGTGAGCTTTGGCGAACGCTTGGCTCAGATTTTCGATTCAGGCTCATTTCGGCCTCCGTTTCTACTACAGGCAGTGCTGCATAGGCTATTTCATCATTTTGTGCAGAGTTTTTGTCAGTGCCGTTTTCTGCATAACACGTGCCTTACAGTCTTCTACGGGTTGTGCTATATAGCACGTGTTGTTCCTGCTCCGTTTCTCCTATTTTCGGATAGCTTTCACATCAGGTGCAGCATTTACCATGGCTGACAACAACAATAGAGATGTGTTCAAGATGTTGTTCTGTTGAGGACAGGTTGGATGGGGACAATTACCCTATGTGGGCTTATATGATGCAACATGTTCTTGTGTCAAAGGGCGTCTGGAATATTGTGCAGGGCATTGATGTATGTCCTAGTTCTGAGGATGCAGGCGATGTTGAGGATGTTGCAAGTCTTGCTGCTGTTAGAGTTGTTTTGCCTATGGCAGAACAAGCTCGTTAGGATGTTAAGGATGCGCAGGCTCATGCATTGATTGCGTTGTTTGTGAAGCGCACCATTGTTCCTCACATCCGTTCAACAAAATCTGCAAAACAGGCTTGGGATATTTTGGTTGGTCTTTATGCAAGTCGCAATGAAGCTAAAATTGCTTTGCTGCGTAAAGAGCTGGAGTCGAAGATTATGCATGAGGAAGATGATATGGACACTTTCCTTGCTAGTGTCAAGGATATCAATGAGCAACTTATTTCTGCAGGAGAAGTCATTTCAGACAGTTCCCTTGTGCAGACTGTTCTTGATGCCTTACCAGATTCTTACCAGACTTTTGCTAGTACTTGGAGACTTATGACCCAAGGAAATCCAGAAGTTGTCAAGTTTGATGCATTATGCACATTTCTGTTGCAAGAGTCACTTTCCAAAAAAAAAAGGACTAGACAATGTGCAGTTGAACAGGCTTTTATTGCTTCTCAAAGAAAGGGTGGTAACAGCAATGCAGCCACTTCTTATGGTTCTGCTACGAGTGGCAAAACTTTTGTTCCTAGTGCTTTTGCTGGCAGCACTTCGTCAGGCAATTCCGGTGACAAGGGCAAAAAGAAGATGCATTGCCATTATTGTAAAGCTAATGATCACTTGATCAAGTCGTGTCCTAAGTTGAAGGCCAAAGAGGCTAAGAGGGTGGTTCCACTGCAAATGCTGGTTCCACTACAAATGCAACCATTGTTGAGTCTTCTGTGAAAGGAGACTGTAATGCTGATGTTGATGCAGAATGGGCTTTTAGCGTAGAGTGCACTTACAATCCTGATGTCCATGATGCATGCTTGTCAGTTTCTGTAGATTCACATGTGTGGTATTTTGACAGTGGTGCTACAAAGCACATTACCTCACATCCTGAATTGTTTACCTCTCTCGAGTCTGTCCCTCGTGGGAATTCAGTCACTTGTGCCAACAATTCCTCTTATCCGGTTCAGGGAGTTGGAAAGATTGTGCCTACTGCTGCAAATGGCAGTTCCTTTACACTTGTTGATGCACTTTATGTACTTGGGATCAAAAAGATTCTCTTGTCTGTATCCGCAGTTGATAGACTTGGACTTGTAGTCAAATTTGGATGATAGATGTCAGTTCATGATCTCAGTTGGTGATGAAATTGATCATTCTTTTTGTTCCCATGGCTGTATAAAGTGCATCAACAAGTGTAAAGGAAACATTTGCAATTGCAAGCAAGAGTAGGCACAATCTTTCCAACTCCCTGAACGGATAAGAGGAAATTTGTTGCACAAGTGACTGAATTGCCACGAGGGGACAGACTCGAGAGAGGTAAACAATTCAGGTGTGAGGGTATGTGCTTTGTAGCAACACTGTCTAAATTACCAAGGATTGTGAATCTCAGAACTGACAAGCATGCATCATGGACATAGGATTGTAAGTGCACTCTACGCTAAGAGCCCATGTCTGATCAACATCAGCATTACAGTCCTCCTTTCACAGAAGACTCACAATGGTTGCATTTGTAGTGGATGGAACCGCATTTGCAGTGGAAACCACCCTCTTAGCCTCTTTGGCCTTCAACTTAGGACAGACTTGATCAAGTGATCTTTAGCTTTACATAATGGCAATGCATCTTCTTTTTGCCCTTGTCACCGGAATTGCCTGACGAAGTGCTGCCAGCAAAAAGCACTAGGAACAAAAGTTTTGCCACTCGTAGCAGAACCATAAGAAGTGGCTGCATTGCTGTGTTACCACCCTTTCTTTGAGAAGCAATAAAAAGCCTGTTCAACTGCACATTGTCTAGTCCTTTTTTTTTTGGAAAGTGACTCTTGCAACAGAAATGTGCATAATGCATCAAACTTGACAACTTCTGGATTTCCTTGGGTCATAAGTCTCCAAGTACTAGCAAAAGTC
Source organism: Adiantum capillus-veneris (assembly GCF_014529385.1). NCBI lineage: Eukaryota > Viridiplantae > Streptophyta > Polypodiopsida > Polypodiales > Pteridaceae > Adiantum > Adiantum capillus-veneris. The sequence continues at coordinate 181,332,185 of NC_140932.1, read as the reverse complement.
TGGTAAGAATCTGGGTAAGGCATCAAGAACAGTCTGCACAAGGGAATGTCTGAAATGATTCTCCTGCAGAAATAAGTTGCTCATTGATATCCTTGACACTAGCAGGGAAAGTGTCCATATCATCTTCCTCATGCATAATCTTCGACTCCAGCTCTTACGCAGCAAAGCAATTTTAGCTTCATTGCGACTTGCATAAAGGCAACCAAAATATCCCAAGCCTGTTTTGCAGATTTTGTTGAACGGGGATGTGAGGAACAATGGTGCGCTTCACAAACAACGCAATCAATGCATGAGCAGGCGCATCCTTAACATCCTAACGAGCTTGTTCTGCCATAGGCCAAAACAACTCTAACAGCAGCAAGACTTGCAACATCCTCAACATCGCCTGCATCCTCAGAAATAGGACATACATCAATGCCCTGCACAATATTCCAGACGCCCTTTGACACAAGAACATGTTGCATCATATAAGCCCCACATAGGGGTAATTGTCCCCATCCAACCTGTCCTCAACAGAACAACATCTTGAACACATCTCTATTGTTGTTGTCAGCCATGGTAAAATGCTGCACCTGATGTGAAAGCTATCCGAAAATAGGAGAAACGGAGCAGGAACAACACGTGCTATATAGCACAACAACGCGTAGAAGACTGTAAGGCACGTGTTATGCAGAAAACGGCACTGACAAAAAACTCTGCACAAAATGATGAATAGCCTATGCAGCACTGCCTGTAGTAGAAACGGAGGCCGAAATGAGCCTGAATCGAAAATCTGAGCCAAGCGTTCGCCAAAGCTCACTGAAATTGGAGAAAGTGAGCAGGGGTGTACTAGAGCAGCTGGAGACTAAGCCCGAGAGGACGCAACCTGCTCTGATACCAATTGTTGGAATTAGGGTGGCAGAGAAACACACACATCTTGGAGAAGATGAAGGAAGCTCAAGGCACACAATAGAGAGTGTGTTACTTAGTGTGCAATGGAAAGATAGGTAGCCCTAGAGTGATGGGCGTATATACAATGCTCGAGGGAAAAAAACCTTCTAAAGAGGGAAAAAAATGCCCCGGCGGTCTAGTGTGTTCACACACATCACTACCACATGTATATGGTAACAAAGTGTGCAAAAGGGACAATCGGGTTTTTGTCAAAAAGTTATTGGTTGCATAATGGAGATAAAATTGAGTGATTGGGCTGAAGAGAATGATAAGCGTGCAAAAGGACAATCGAGTTTTCGTCGATGCCATAGCACCGTTGATCGTTTGTCACTCTTCATGTTCCCATGGAGGAAAGTCGGTTGAAACGCAAGCAATTGTATGTTTTTTTTTGGACTTTAAGAAAGCCTTTGATATGATTCCACATAACAATTTGTGGAGAAGGATGGAAGAAACTCCAAGTGCCAAGTGAGTTTATGCTTGCGGTTTCTCGAATCTATGATAAGGTGATTTGTCAATTGCGCATGGGAAGGGGAAATTTCAAAAAAAATTGTAAGCACTATTGGGGTTAAACAAGGATGTCCATTGTCACCCAACTCTCTTTGGTCTATGCATCGATCAATTGGAACAAATGGTACTTGACTTTATGCAAGAAGAAGTCATTGAAGAGGTCACTATTTGCAATGTGGTAATCATGCTTTTGTTGTATGCGGATGATGTAGTACTTCTAGCACACACTTTAGAAGATGCGCAAAAGCTTATGGCTTATCCTTGAGAGAAATTTTGCTTGCATAGTGGGCTGATTGTGAATGAATGAATCCAAAACAAAGATTATGCTTGTGAAGACGAACTATAAGGAGAAGTATGCATTGTGTACAACAATGAGACACTTGAACTTTTTGAGAGCTTTAAGTACCTTGGCCTTGAGGTTCCGTCCAATCACAAGTGGAATGAATGTGCTATGCGTCGTTTGGAAGCGAGAATGAGAGCATATTATGCATTCGAGAACGTGTAATGCGGGGAAACATCAAGAATTGGGTTCTCAAGAAGTAACCTTTTTGATGACACCGATTCTTCTTTATGGAGTTGAAGTGTGAGGTGGAAGTATCTCAAAGTCTACTTGGAAAGAGGTTGAGAATGTCCAAAAGCATTTTTTACAAGCTTTCTCCAAGTTAAGACACAACACCATATATGCTCCTACTTCTTGAGTTGGGATCTCTTCCAATTGAGGTTATGGGCATGGAAAGGGTTATGGAGTACATGATAAAGATGCGTCAAAACCCCTCACATCGACTTCCTACAATTGCATGGGAAGCAAAAAAGTTCAAAAGATTCATAAAAGCAAGATCTGAGCACGGGATGAATGCAAGACATAGAGAAGTGGTTTGGGAGATGGGATGCATTATACTTGCTACATGATGCTTCAATTGACTCCCAAGTGAATGAAGCTTTTCTACAACGCCGATGTATTACGGCTTGGGAGAAATCCGATGGGTCACGCTTCATACATTACACCACTTGACCTCCAAGGACGATAATTAAATCTCTCTCTCTCTCTCTCTCTCTCTCTCTCTCTCTCTCTCTCTCTCTCTCTCTCTCTCTCTCTCTCTCTCTCTATGTTTGTCTCTTTAATCGGTCTTGTTGGGGATTATGTGGTCATGTGACTCGCCAGTTATGTAGATTGATTGATTTGATTTCTTGTAGCATTTGTGTTTATTTGTAGGCCCTCTGTGCACCGCGTGTTGCAATGATATGTAATGGATTAGCATTCTGATGGATTGTTTATGGGTTATTTGGTTTATTTTATGAGTATTGAAATGCTCATAAAATAAACCAAATGATCCACAAACAATTCATCAAAATACTACTTCCATTACCATTTAGCCCTATTCTTTTTTGAAAGTGATTCTTGTAACATCAATGTGCATAATGCATCAACTTGACAGCTTGAGGGTTTCCTTGGGTCATAAGTCTCCAATTACTAGCAACTGTTGGTAAGAGTCAAACAATCCATTAAGAACAATCTGCACAAGTATGTGCCTACAATTTCAAAAAAAACAAGTCAAAGTAGAATAATTCAAGATTCTCCAAGCCAAAACCTTCTAGTAATGTGTAGATTGGATAGCTTGTTCTGCATGAAATAAAATCTAGATGTATCAATTCTCTGCTAGAAATAGGAAACAACAGTGACAATTCTCTCTCTCTCCTCTCTCTCTCTCTCTCTCTCTCTCTCTCTCTCTCTCTCTCTCTCTCTCTCTCTCTCTCTCTCTCCGCGCGCAAGGTGAACGTCTACACGGCTCAGCCTATCATATCAAGAGCTTCTTCGTGTATGTCGTGCGAGCCAACCTTGGTTTTGGTTGGTTGTTGGGGGGAGGAATCTCCCTAATAAAATGTTTTTTTAAAAGTTGAACCAATATGCTTTAGTATGAACTGCCAAAAATAAATTCACCTGCAAAAATGAGTTGCTCTTTGATATTCTTGATACCAGCAAGAAAATTGTCCATGTCATCTTCCTCTTATAATCTTTGACTCCAACATTTTATGCAACAATGCAAATTTTTTCCTCCATAGTTGTGACTTACGTAAAGACCAACCACAGTATCCCAAGCCTATTTTGTTGATTTTGCTAAGTGAATGTGAGGAGTAATAGAGCGCTTCATAGATAATGCAATCAAAATGCATGAGCCTACACATCTCTAACATCCCAACAAGATCGCTCAATTGTAGGCAAAAGTACTCGAGCAACAATAGATTTATTGGAACATGCAACATCCTCAACAAAGCTTGTATCCACAGAACGCGGATGTACATTAAGGATGTACATCAATGCCCTACACAACATTCCAAATGGCCTTTGACACAAGAACATGCGTCATCATGTAAGCCCACATTGGGTAGTTATCCCCATCAAATTTGTCCTTATCAGTAGCAAACATCTTAAAAAATTTGTGATGTTGTCATCCATAACAAGTGACTGCACGTGATGTGGAAATTGCTTCAAAAGAGGACAAACAAATTAGGACTAACATGTGTTATGTAGCACAACCTAAAAAGGAGTACAAAGAACCTGTTGTGTAGAAAATTGCACTCATAAAAATTATGCAGCACAAAAGGATGAAATTGCCTACGAAGCAGTATCGATAGTGGAAATGGAGGTTGAAATGAGCCTAAAGAATTACTCAACCTACTGACACTGACCAAAGCTCACCCGATTCAAAGAAAGTGAGCGGTTTAAACGGTGTTGGTGACTATCCGCATGAGGATGCAACCTGCTCTTATACCAATTGTTGGAGTTAGGGTTGCAAGGATGCACATAACTTGGAGAAGATGAAGAAGCTCAAGGCACAAAACGAAGAGTGTATTGCTTAGTGCACAAACAGAAAGATAAGTTAGCTTGGAGTGATGGGTGTATATACAATGCACCGGGGGGGAAAACCTCCTAGTAAGGGAAAAAATGCCCCGGTGGTCCTAAGTGTGTGCATACACATCACTACCATATGGTAGTAGTGGACCTAAAAATTTCAAGCTCAAAAACTGAAGGAAGAGAAGGAGCCACTAATATAAGAACTCCAAACATTTAAATAGGACATAGAAGAAAATGAGCCATCCGAGTGTAAGACCCTCATTGATAAATTGGATATATCAGGTCACTAATCCTTTAGATGACCTTAGTTGATCAAGAATTAGTTGATCAAGATTGCAAAGTTCATGTGAAACTTGCAACTAGGGTAAAGGGGCTGGTTAAAATGGTCACCAGAAGAAGGCTAAACCCCACCTCAATTTAGAGGCAAAAAAAGTGAAACATGCTTCAAATATCGCTGATGCGGCAGCGTGTAATTTGGTGAAAAATGTACCATCACTAGAGGTTCATCATCTCTAATGCCTGTGAGGCATAAATTTTCATTGAAAATCATGCTTCTTTGTTAAAAAAAATAGGCCATTGTTGCCAGATTTTGCTCAGATTTCTTTAGCGCCTGTCGCTCTTTGGCACGCATCTTCTCCCCCTGTTGCCACTCTACTCGCATGAAGAAAATGAGAGGAATGGCCAATACAAGTTAATCGTCTCTGTACTGCCCCTTTACCCTATATGTACTAGTTAAAATCCATGACTTTGTACTTTAACTATTTTGTGCTCGTTTTTATGAAGTTGATTTAAGACAATGACCAATTTTGCGACAACGGTTGTTTAGTTTTTTGAGAGAGGAGATCTTTCATTTTTAATAGTTGTTGATACGATTTCAAGTGTGATTTGACGTGTCTAGATGTGAGCAGTGTTTGTATTCAATACATAATTGTACCTAGTAATTTTCCAGCTAAGGTTTAGTGGTTAGTGGGAAATTGACCAACAATATACAAGTCTTGGACCCAACATAAAATATCAAGGTCAACCTGTTCAAAAGGAGCTAGCTTGGTTGTTTGAACATTCATCCTTGATGATCAGGGTCATTGGTTAGAATGCGGCCAAGTGACTCGTTGTGACGCTCACAAACGTTGTTTGTCACCTCGCATGGGAGTTGTGTGATTTGCCAAAAGAAAGAAAAGATATCAAGGTCAAACTCACATAATAGCTCCATCTTTGCCTCTATCATAAATGCTTAAGGATTTTATTGTCAACTTATGGCCCAAAAGGTAATTTCACAACACTTCATAGCATGAATATCAAAATACCATTGCTTGTCCGCTAGCATGTATGTGTGAAATAAAAGGTTTAGCAAAATTGAGAAGCTTCACTACAAGAGAGTTTAACATAATTTCTTTTCATCTTTGAAAACTTTATTTCCAAAAAACATTTAACAGTAAACACTTTAGCCTCCTTGCGTACATCATTGATTGGGGAAGCAATAGTAGCATATTCCTTAGTAAGGTTTCAGTAGGTGTCAGGATCTTTTTTTAATGTTTTATTAGTACGAATCAACGAAGATCTACTCTGGCAAAGTGAAGGGTTGCGGAGACAAAAGGTGCATGCAACGCGTCGATTGCTTGCAGGCAAGGGGCGACCTACGACGGGGGAGGCAATGCGAGGTAGCCGGTTGAAGACAATGAGAGTGAAGGGGCGGCATCCGTTGATCAACACCAGCGAGGCACAAACCAAACGATGTGGTTTTTTTTTAATAGAATAAAGTGAACCGGTGGTAGCAACATCCTGTGTTGGTCCAACTGGTTACGAGGTTGTGTACGGAGTCTTGAAGTGGAGATGTTGAGTTCGATATCCGTATCCCATGTTTGAAAGGAAGTAGATGACGAGTGGGAGGAATCTTGGAAAGTAATGGAATATAATGGAAGGAGAGCAGTAGCTGTTGCAATAAGCTACTGCAACTACTAAGGAGTAGGTTAGTCTAGGTTCTATTTTGACACAGATCTTTTTCCTTGACCCTTAAGATTTCTTTCGACAAGTTTCAAAGAGTTTGGATTTGGTTTTCCCTTCGAAAGTGGAAGGAATCTTGGAAAGTAATGGAATATAATGGAAGGAGAGCCACTACTACAGCTACTAGGGAGTAGGTTAGCCTAGGTTCTATTTTGACACATATCGTTTTTCCTTGACCTTAAGATTTCTTTCGACAAGTTTCAAAGAGTTTGGATTTGGTTTTCCCTTCCAAAATGGAGTTATAGACTCTACTTTACTGTTTGTATCTTTTGTAGACTTGCCCCATCTTTTTCCTTTTGGAAAATGGGATCCGAATGCTTGCCAATGCTCTCTAGAATTTGTGTAATGCGGTGGCCTATGGATTGCGATCCAGGCACATCCCTAGCTAGCAATAAACTTTATCACGCTTGTTCTCGTATGATCTCATGAGTGCAATGGTATAATTTTTAATGCAAAAGTTGCCCTTGAATCCCCATACTTTCGTTTAGTATTTAAAATCCAGATCTAATGGTCCAAAATTTTGAATCTTTGAGTCTAATATAGTGAGTGGTGTGCTTGAATCCGCAAACATACACAAGGGACATGAGAAATATAAAATTGTATTCTTGACAAAAGCTCAGTATGTTGCCGTGATTTTGGCACCAGATCAAATTATTGTGAATCTTGGAACATGCTCGCAATTCTTTGAGGGGAAAAGGGATGGAGATCGTACGTGTGTGTGTGTGTGTGTGTGTGAGAGAGAGAGAGAGAGAGAGGAGAGGAGAGAGAGAGCCGTGGTGTTGGGCGTCATCGCCGCGTCCCACGTGTCAGAGGGAAGGAGAGAGAGAGAGCCCTCATGCTGGCTGAGGTCGGGCGCCCGAAGGTTGGCAGTGCTAGTGAGGAGATGTGCATGGGAAGGAGAGAGTCGCGAGCTGCAAGTTTGCCTTGCAGGGCGATGGTCACACTGGTGTGCTCGGCACACAAGGTATGGAAGGTCACGCAAGGCGGACACTGTGTGCAGGCAGCTGCACCTTGTTGGAGCGTAAGGCAGTGGAGGGAGAAACACAGCCAGGGGGTACGCAAGCAGGGCTGAATGCACGCTGGATACAATGCTTGGCAAGGCATCGCTGACAGCGTTTTGCTGTGTCCAGTGCAGTGGAGCAGATGCGCATAATTCTAGGCTGGGGTCGAGAGCGATGGACTTAGGCAGAAATCGGACCCGACGAGAAGGTGCAGATGGTCGCCCTGCTCTTGTGCTCGTACAGAGCAACTAGGGTGTGGAAGGGTGGCAGTGCACGCATAGTGTGTGTGTGTGTGTGTGTGTGTCTGCTGCGGCTAGCTGGAGTTTGTTGCAATGCAGCCAGATGCAGCCCAAGGCAGCCAAAGGAGAAAGAGACGCAGGCGATACCGCAGGGAGGGGGAGACGAGCCACAGGGAGCAGAGGTCGTAGTCGACCTCACGCGTGCACCCGATCCAATTGAGGGATTTGATTTAAGAATTAACGTCCGAACGAATCTCGCCAAGTAATTAATTAATGAAAACGAATTTGACCAGTAAAGTATGTCCCTTTTAAAAGCTCACTATGTACATAACAATGCTCGACTCAAACATCAACCCTTAAAAGTGAGTTAGATATTATTGCTATACTTAGGGCTCTAAAAAGATTAAAGTCATATGGTTAAGTATGCATTAAATAACTCATTTGACTCTCATCTAGGATCATTATCTACAAATCTATTACAAGGTGGAAGTCTTTTATAAAAAAAAAAACTCACAATTTGTGAGTAAATTATATTTATTAACCCAAATAATTACAAGGTCTTGTCATGCTCGTGTTGAGCTATGACATCATCCAAGGATCATAATTACATCGGTTATCAAGGCAGCCATCCCACCCAACTCTCCTCCTTATCCTTGATACATAGGTCCCTTATCATGTTCTTTTAAGATCTTTTTAATTACAAGGTGGAAGTCTCACTGAGCCGAATAGTCTTATCAATTGTGCTTTGTAAAAAATAAAATGAGATCTTAGAATTGAACAAGAATTTTAATTTCCACCTTTGTCAATAACGTCAGTTATTATAATCTTCTTGTTGTCTTTGTATCCTTGCACCAATCTACTTCTCTTTATGTCAAAAGTTGTTATTGTTATAGAGCTATTGTCATAACAACAAGCTTCATTACAAAGTTATTTCATTACTCCAAACAATTATCTTATGATTTGATGATTTGAGATAGCTTTTTTAAGTGGTGTAAGCAGGCCTGAAAATTGCAACCCTTCCCACCCTTCCTTTATCCCTAGCTCTGCATTTGCCTGGCAAAATTTTTGGAGACCTTCCCACCGAAGGCCCCTTTGGCGGAGGAGCCCTTCAATAAGGAAGGGATGGCATTCTCTTGGCCTTCCCCAGGTAGGGCCACTTTTTAAAATGCCCTTCCAAGGTTAAATGGACGCCGGTTTCACATACATGCCCTAATTGGAGTGCCGGAGCCTGGGAGTCCAGGTTTGATTTATAGCATAAGCCCAAAGGTAAGCAACTTTAATAAAATTGCGAAGGTTGAGACAACCTTGAGGGTTGCATGCAGCTGCCGGCACACCTACTCCATTTGATTTTTCAATTGCGAATTTGCGATTCACAACTACTGACTCACGAGGGAACCAATACAGTTGCGCACTCCGCGGCGCGTGCGTTCAATTTTCAAAGCTCAAACTCCAAACTCCAGAGCACTGAGCAGTCGAGACTCAAGAGATTGCATACGACTCGCTAGGGCTGAATCGGCTGATGCAAGCAGCAGCACTGTGCAACAGCAATGATCAAACTGGTTGTCACCTGGTCCTAAAATACTGGCTGCATTGCCCGCAGCCCCAGTCTCTCTGTGTAGCCCTCATTGTGGAGGAGGATTCAGACACATTAAGCCAGCTACATATTGATGCCCAAAGCTCGTCCTGACATTCTACAATGTCGATGCAGGCGTCGACTTTGCGCATGATCATGCCATCGAGTTAGGAGTCAGGACTCGGAGTCAAGAAGTGTAAGGATGACACAGGGTGAAGGCTTCTTTCCTGAAGCCTCTTGATTGTAGCAAAAGAACATCTCAGCAATGCCTAAAGGTAATCTTATGATTTTTCTCCTCGAATCGCCAAGTCCCTTGAACCTTCTTGTGTGTGTGCGCGCTTGCATCATAGTTGAGATATGCGCATTGAATAGATGTTACAGGTAAAAGGAAAAGAGATTTTGTATGCTATTGAAATTTGTAGTAATGGGTGGGTGTGTTCGTTAGTCATGTGAGGACATCACCTGGCTCTAGTGCAAGCTGCATACTTACAAAGATCATACAAAGCCCTTTGTATCAGTTTCTTTGGCAGCCTTTCCGAACATGGACAACTATGGTACCTATAGAGAAGACTTTTAGAATCATAAATATATAGGTAGACTTTTTACAACCTTGGGTTGCAGATGATTCTATGAACATAAGTTCTGATTTCGCATCGACATCACACATGTTTTGTTTTCTGAGAGATGGTAGGGATTTGTTTCTGCAAACTATTTGTCCTACACAAATCTCGCCATTTATTTTCTCGAATTTGCATTCAAGTATATGCATTGCAATTTGGAGGCTATGCTGTAGATGATGTCTAAGGTATTTAAGGACATTTTCTTCCTTCTTGCGAGTAGAGCAATCAACTGGTGTTAATTTCTGGTGTTAATTTCAATAGCAGCATGACATAGGTGCTCATATTGTTTTGGCTTGTGAAAAGGTTGGAGAAGGGATGTCTTTTGTTTGTTTTCAACAAGTTAGTCACTTCAAAGATTACCATTTATTAATTGCATTTCACAGTTTCAAAAGTAGCATGTGCATGTTTCGGTTTTTTGAAGTTTTGTATAGCTTAATGGAGGAGTGAGACTCGAGAGTATCATGACTGCATTGAACTCCATGGTATAGTATGGTCTCTTGCATGATGACATATTACTTTATCTATAAAGCTGACATCACTTGTCTAAAGAACTCAATTAATGCTATGTACAACTGAGCAGACACAAACCAGCTGAAAATTTGTGAAAAGTATATATTGGTCCACAACTGAGAAAAAATGGAAAAGGCAAAAAAAAATGAAAAAAAAAAAGAGAGAGAGAGAGAGAGAGAGAGAGAGAGAGAGAGAGAGAGAGAGAGAGAGAGAGAGAGAGAGAGAGAGAGAGAGAGAGAGAGAGAGAGATGCTAAATTTTTTGGACGAACTACTGATGTACCATTTTTGCCTTGTAGTCCTGATACAAAGAGATATGCATTGCAATTTGGAGGCTATGCTGTAGATGATGTCTAAGGTATTTAAGGACATTTTCTTCCTTCTTGCGAGTAGAGCAATCAACTGGTGTTAATTTCTGGTGTTAATTTCAATAGCAGCATGACATAGGTGCTCATATTGTTTTGGCTTGTGAAAAGGTTGGAGAAGGGATGTCTTTTGTTTGTTTTCAACAAGTTAGTCACTTCAAAGATTACCATTTATTAATTGCATTTCACAGTTTTAAAAGTAGCATGTGCATGTTTCGGTTTTTTGAAGTTTCGTATAGCTTAATGGAGGAGTGAGACTCGAGAGTATCATGACTGCATTGAACTCCATGGTATAGTATGGTCTCTTGCATGATGACATATTACTTTATCTATAAAGCTGACATCACTTGCCTAAAGACCTCAATTAATGCTATGTACAACTGAGCAGACACAAACCAGCTGAAATTTTGTGAAAAGTATATACTGGTCCAGAACTGAGAAAAAATGGAAAAGGCAAAAAAAAAAATGGAGAGAGAGAGAGAGAGATGCTAAATTTTTTGGACGAACTACTGATGTACCATTTTTGCCTTGCAGTCCTGATACAAAGAAATCTCATTTATTATGTTTTCTTTGAGAGACTGGAATCCAGCTATATGTTTACTTGAGGAGCTATATTTTACTTGAGGACCAGAGTGCTTATTCCTTGCTTGGACCTTGGTATGTGAACTTACTTTTGAAGCGTATTGTGTTCATGTTATCTGTGCTCTTTTCTATATTATGAAAGTTAATTTTAAAACTTGCTTGCATCTTGAATGAGTAGCAATGACAGCTATGCATTATTAGTGTTGATTCATTTGAATATGGAAACCGATAAGAAGAAGAAGCAAGTAGACCTTTCCAGCTTTTATAAAGCTGTGGAAGGAAAAAGCAAGAGAAAAGAGAAGGAGTTTCAAAAGCAAAAAGCTCGAGTCATAGAGGAGCTTTTTGGAGAAGGCCCAGAGATAGGACAAGATGATAACGACGAAGCCCAAGAAGTGCAAGATACAACCAGCTCGGGACCAATTCCTAAAGCTAAAAAGCTAAGAAAATGGAGGCCAGCTTGGAAGTTCGAGCACAAATGGGCATATCCAATGGTACTTGAGGGACAAGTTAGAGTAAAGTGTGAGTGGTGTGTCTATTGCAAACAAAAAACCCCTTTCGCAATAAAGGTTCATCTACACTCCAGCTTCCTGCTCTAAATGAGCATAGTGCTTCAGATGAGCATAAGCTAGCTGCCTTGAAGTGGGGAAAACAAGGAAAAGAGGGTATGCATTCCTCTTCCCGAGTATGTCACAACATTTGAAGACAAGGAGAAAATACGTGTCATCACAATAATGTGGCAAATTTACTTCGTCGTGAAGTGTGCTGGGCCTATGGAGCTCTTTGAGAAGCTTTGCGTTTATCACATTGAGCAAGGGTTGCCAAATATGCCTCGCCATATAGTATTATGGTACTTATTTGAATCGAATGGCTGGTATGGAATTCATACAAGCAATCAGGGACGTGCTTTGGAATGCTTTATGTGGAGAAATGCAAGCAAGCCCTTGGTACTCACTCATGGTAGATGATAGTACAGATAGGGGGCAAGAGGGTCATCTCATTGTTTATGTCAGTTATTTGAAAAATGGGGGTAAAGGTGAAAATCATGTTACATTTGTCAAGTTATAAAAACTGATGATGGTGGAGCAGAAGCTAATTATGATGCTCTTGTGAAATTGCTAAAGGAGATGGGGCTATCTATCCATAAACTTGTATCACTTGCGACTGACGGGTGTTCAGTTATGGTGGGTCAAAGACATGGACTCATTGCTAAAATGAGAGCAGATGTCTCCCATCTCCTCCTTGTGCATTGTCTCGCCCATCGTGAAAATCTCGCGGCAAGTCAAGCTGTTGACTCATTTCCAGAACTTGTGCATTTGGACAAGCTTTGTAGAAGTATCTACACTTGGCTTCATGCATCAGGAAAGAGGATGGACGATTTCAAGCTTATTGAGGGAGCATTAAATTTGCCGGAGTTAGCCATGCTACGTATCCACTCTATGAGGTGGCTTTCACATGGACATGTGATGGAACGCATGGTAAAATTTATGCCGGCTTTGCTTTTGGAGTTTGGAAAAGAGAAGTCAAGCCTCTATGATGAGCTTGTCCTCTATGCAAACTAGTTTTACATACATTTATTAGAAGACGTATGTTCAGAGTTGCATCTTTTAAGTTGTCAATTTCAATCAAATCTTGTGGATATTGCTAACGTATTAGGGTTTGCTGATGCGGCATTGCAAAACTTGAAGAAGAAATTCTTGAGAGACTCGGCTGATTGTGGAACAAAGTATTTGAAACAATTTGTTCAGCAAACAAAAGGTGGCCAGATCACTTTTTTTGATGCAGGTGGAGATATGCATGTTCACATGTTAAGGTTTTACAAAATTGAGGGAAGCAGCAGAGGTGGATCTTTTGAGGATTGCATGCATCTAGAATTAGTCATAAAAGTCGTGAAGAATTTGACTACAAGGATGCAAGAAGACATGCCAATCTTGGAGGCTTGCAAGCTTTTTAGCCCAAAGCACTACCCGAGTGAAGAGTTGTTGCTTGAAGCTCGTAGCAAGCAATGGTTGTTGCAAGTTCTTCGCCAATATGGAAGCTTGGTAGAGAGTGTAGAGAAGTGTATGGGAGAACTGGACTCATTTACCACTGTTTTGTCTAGCAACTTTAAACATAAAAGCTTCCGTGATGCATGGGAAGTATGTAGAGATGACATTATCATGCATGACTCATTCCCCAACTTAATGAAACTTTGGGAGATTCTCTCAGTGGTTCCTGTGAGTACAGCTGCTGCAGAAAGAGGGTTCTCTTGTCAAAACAACATCAAATCAGCCCATAGAACAAGCATGAACACGACAACCTTGGAAAACTATATGTTTATAGGCTTGAATGGGCCCGAAACCACTTCAGATGTGCCTTGGGATGATGTGTTCTCCTTATGGAGCAAGAAGAAAAGGAGATTCATAAATGTTGCAACATAGAGGATCGCAATGTAGCATTTTGTGTTCTCTACTATTTCATGGACTTCTAGATAACGTGCAAGCTATGTAGCGTCTCATAGAGATTTTGGGCTTTTTGTACACTGATTATGCTTGCTAGAATCCTTGACAGAAAAGATTTTGTAATTTTGCAATTTTGTTGGTGAAATAGTACTGAACTCGATTATGTGAAATTGCATGGTCTGTTTTGATTTGTTGGTAGTGCAAAAAGTGTGGTACTTTTATTGAAACGTGTGAAATTTGAATTACTTTGCTGGTTCTTTGTGTAAACAAGATGGTGCTTCTCAATCGGTATATGAAAAGAGAATTGCAGGTAAATTTTGAGTTTGGGCTAGTTGAATATTTAGCTTTTGGGTTTCTCTTTGCAGAATACTACCAATACCCGTAACCCAACTACCATAGATAAAATGTATGGCTTTTCTTACAGGTGGACAGAAGAGGATTTCTAGGAGAAGGCGTCCAAGTTACACAATAAGTGGAATTTCTCCTGGTACACAATTCATTCCAAATTGAGCTTTGTTCAGTCTTGGTAAATGCCAGCTTACACAAAAGGAAGGTTTTCTATTTTGATTTGTTTACTTCTCTGTTTGTGTGTTACTCATGTGGCACTACCCTCAGATTTTGTATCACTTGCTGCATTTCTTCTTGTCTCAGATTTCTTGTTTGGCAGTCTCAAGCTTGAGATTCTGAGAATGTTTATTATTGGCATGTAATAATTTCTTCATATAATAACATCTATGATGAGCTTCTGGTTTGTTTGTTTGTGATAATTTGGCACTCCAATTAGGGCATGTATGTGATATTGCACAAACTAGTTATACATTACATTTTTTAAATACAAATTTTGGAAGGGTCATTGAATTTCTCCCATGCACGGTGAATGCTGGATTGTCAAAGGAAGGGCACACATGAGAGTTTCCCTTCTTGGGGAAGAGTAGGGGTACCCTGCAATTTTCAGCCCTGGGTGTAAGTCTTTAACCTAATATTTTGATAGTCTAATATGTGCAAAATTGTCGATGCGTTATGCAGTTGTATTTAAATCATTTTTTTAATTGACAAGTGCCTCCGTAGCCAAAGCTTTGTTTTCAAAACAAGGTGGAAGTCAAGAAAGGCAAGAGGGACTTAAGCTTAAAAATTCAACTCTTCATGTAGAAGATGGTTTTATATCTTTCCATTTTTTCTTGATGTGGTGAGGGAAAGACCGTAAACAAAAGACGCACATAGTAGTAATCGTCTTTCTACCTTGCTCATCTATATGTATCTCACCAATATTAGGGTCTATGGTGTAAGGGAGCTCCATTGGCATATTGCAATGGTATTGAGATTTCATAACGTGTATTTCAACATGGTTCTTTAAGAGAGTCTTGACAAGGGTGAAGCCGGGGGTGGCAACAACTTCAAAGTGAGGGGTATCAAGTAGTATATCCTACAATATGAAGTGCGGTGAGTCCTGTGATCAGGCAAAAGCTGGAGTAGATGATGACTCGATAGCATGTGTGGAGCATGAAGAGATGAGGAAGGTATGGATGATCAATAGCTGTGAGATGGTGTAGAAGTGTCAGTGGCACTACCTCCACAACATGCACCTCCTCCACCATTGGAGCGCCAGGCTTGGAAGGACTCGCGTGAGGCTCGGTAAAAATACATCACTCAGAGCATTGTGATCACTCTAAAGATGTACATGGTGAAGGGGAGGGGTGGTGTGATGCACCAACACATGGTGGTAAAGTGAAGGGGATGATCTGTGTGATGGCCAACACCTTGAGTCGAGGTAGGGTGAGTCTCCTCATACCATCTCCTCTGCTCAAGTGACAGAGATGCTAAGCAATGCTCCATGTCCCCCTAACCATAGTTGTCCATGTGAATGTGTATGAACAATGAAAAATATGTAAAAAGATAAAGAAACAAAAGGAAAGTGCAAGAATAACAGCTATCCTACATAATAAACGATTAAACTTAATGTTAAAAACCATACATCAACATTTTACACTTATTACTCAAACTTAACTTTCAAAAAGGAAAATATATGTTTTTATTGCAGTAAAACATATCTAACTAATTGCAATGGGATCAAAAATGCTCAAATACAATGTATTGACACTTTAAGTAGCCTCCCTCTCATTTTGGCATAAGACATTCTCACAATCATCCAAGAGGTCCTCTGCATTTTCTAGCTTGTTCACCACTATCTTTGCATCTTCATCTGAATATTATTCTATGTATTTCTCTACATTTTCTAGCTTGTTCACTGAAACCTCAACATCTTCCTTTTGCATTTTCTATAGTTGGGGGATTGTAGCTCTCGTAGAGTCGTGCCATACCATGCGGATTGACATGGAGCGAGCTTTTGGAGCAACCTTTGGAGTGAGCTTTTTTTCTCTTTTTGTTTACGTTTCATAGCTCACTCCAAAAGCTTCTAGGATCCCCCCCCCCTCTCTCTCTTTCCTTTCTCTATCTCTCTCTTCCCCTCTGCCCTTCCCTCTCTCTCTCTCTCTCTCTCTCTCTCTCTCTCTCTCCAAGTGGGTGCTCAGAGAGCGAGAGAGAGAGAGAGAGAGAGAGAGAGAGAGAGAGAGAGAGAATATCTAGACACACACACACACACACACACACACATATATATAAATAAATAATAATATATATATATATATATATAGAGAGAGAGAGAGAGAGAGAGAGAGAGAGAGAGAGAGAGAGAGTGAGGGAGCCTTGTTTTTGTCTTTGTATCTATCTCTCTCTCTCTCTCTCTCTATCCCACTTGCTTAGAGAGAGGGAGAGAGAGAGGAAGAGAGAGATAGAGGTAGAAAGGGTAAGAGGGATTGTGTGTGTGTGTGTGTGAGAGAGAGAGAGAGAGAGAGAGAGAGAGAGAGGAGAGAGAGAGAGAGAGAGAAGGAGTGGGAGAGAGATAGAGAGAAATAGAGCTAGGGAGAGGTAGAGGGAGATAGAAGAGGAGTGAGAGAGAAGGGAGAGGGAGAGAAAAAAAAAGTTTGCTCCAAAGGGTTTAGAGCGAGCTTTCTTTGTTAAATGTGAAACTTAAGCAAAAAGAGGGAAAAAGCTCGCTCCAAGGGGAAAAAACCTCTTCAAAAAGCTCGCTCCAAATGATGTACTTGTTCATATTGTTTGAGGAGGATGAGTGTGTCTCAAAGATCATTTATCTTTTTGTTGAGTCCACCTCAAGAAATCTCGCAACTCTAGTCTATGCACAATAGTAGCACAACCTTAAACCATTGCACATCAAACAACTTCAGTTTATATGCTCTATAATCCACCCTCAAAATTTATTGTAGCATTCCAAAATACATGATTTTTGTTACAATGGGGACAATTGGACGATCGTCCGTCGGCTAGATTACACGAATTTTTCCATGACCTCACACTCAAACGTGCATCACTTTGTGCCCACTCTACTCTGTAGTGGCATCCTTTACACCATGCTACCATGTCTAACTTATACTACAACAAAGAGTGTCAACATGAAAGAATACCATGCCACACGTTTAAGATTAGAGATTTACCTTGGGGCTACAACCCTACAAATATTCTCTCCTCTTCTATCACTTGTCCACCTTGTTATTGGGTCCTTGCCATGCAGGCATCTTATACTCGTGAATGATGGTAAGCTCTCAAGATCTATAGGATAAACCTTGCTAGAGCATATGTTTACCCCTTTTATCTTCTTGGGCTTCATGAGCAACATGTTACTCAAAGGTAGGTCTCATTTCATTGTCCTCAAAATGGCCAAATGTCATGTGCATCAGAATTGAAATGGTGAAGATCTATGTTTTACACTTTCACAAATCCTTCACTTCTTTACCTTGCGTTAGTGATTTGTTTTATCTTGAATAATGATTCTTTTGCCTTTCCCTAAAGAGAGGGAATGAGAGAGTGTTGTGTAGAGATGTGAGAGAGAGAGAGAGAGAGAGAGAGAGAAGAGGAGAATGACACCTGATGGGGTCCTCACCAACCTGCTCAAGGCCCCCACACCATTGCCTATGTGGTAGTTTCTTTAGAATGCGTAAATGGAATGTACACACATGTAATACCTCAAGTGAAGAATCTACTGACTCGAATGATGATTGTCGATGTTGTAACTCCTGAAGACAAGGCACCACTGGGGCTGATTTGATGCACCTTTGGATCCTTCTCGATGTGGGATTGTGGATGGCCACCAAGAAATAGAGATGTGGCTTAGTTGTGCTCCGATGTGAGAGGAATGAAGGGATGAAAATGCAGATCTCAATGACGATGGGTTGTTGAAGTATCGGACCACAACGAGGATGACTAGTGATCACAGATCCGAAACAATCTGGTGAGGGAAGGGTTGAAAATTGAAAATGCTAGGGGTTGATCTACTATTGAATGTGGTGCTAGGCTAAAATCTAAAAATGCTGGCTGAATCCTACCCAAAACACCAGGCTGAGCTGGGACTGGAAACGTTAGGCTGCTCTTTTGCTAGCGCTAGGCAATTTGTAACTTGTCCCAACAATTGGTTGCCCTCGTCCCTTTATAGGTAGGGTTTGAGTCTTATGAACTCCTTTAGTCACAAATTGTGTCACCAAACCCAACAAATAAATCATAAAAATTATTTTATTAATTAATTTGACCAACGGGTCAATTTTTGGGTGAAGCTCTCACACATCTACTCACTCAGGAATTCGATCGATGCGGAGAATTTCTTGTTGGATTCCTCTAACCTAAAACTACATGCACTCATGCTAGATGCCCACCGTAGTGTAGCAACATCTGTCAAAATGCGTGCACAAACCATTTATGCAAGTGGATTCAAAAATTGGAAAACGTAATGTAATGGACTCATCCGAACATGCAGGCCCTATGAACAGGCTCTCAAAAATTTCCGGTACTAATCCTCTTAGGATTCTATACACTCTTGTCTAGGAAGAAGAGAAAAATTGGCTCTGAAAGTTGATAAAACATGTCCACATGATGGTCTCAAATGAATCCACGACAACTTTTGAGAGAGAGGCTCCCCTGGGTGATGTGGAATGTGTCAAAACACAAGGTTGATGTTGCATCTACTCACAAAAAATGGATTTTCATCACCAACCTTCCCTTCTTTTCCTTGTGTTAGAGATTCCTTTTAGCTTGATTGATGGTTCCTTTTGCCTTTCCCTAAAGAGAGGGAATGAAAGGGTGTGGTAGAGATGTGTAGAGGGAGAAGAAAGAGAGAGAAGAGGAGAATGACACTTGATGCGGTCCCAACCAACCCTCTCAAGGCCCCCCGACACAGTTGTTGATTTGGTATTTGATTTAGATTGTGTAAATGGAATGTACACACATGCATACCTCAAGTGCAGACTCTACTGACTCAAATGATGATTGTCACCATTGTAACTCCTCAAGATGAGGCACCTCCGGGGCTGATTTGATGCAGCTTTGGATCCTTCTCGAGTGGATGGCCACCAAGGGATAGATCTAGGGCTGAGTTATGCTCTTGATGTGAGAGGAATGAAGGGCTGAAAATGTACATGATCTTGATGATGTAAATGATGGACAACAATGGGTGCACTCGATGCCAGCAAGGGGATGGCCAAGGGGAGGCTCGATGGAATGCCAAATATAAGACCGCTAAGAGGATGGCTAGCGATTGCAGATCCGAGCCAATTCGACAAGCAAAGGGCTGAAAATTGAAAAAAGCTAGGGCTGGAGGTGGCACTGGGCTGAAATCTGAAAACATTGGCTGACCCTTGCCCAAAACACCAGGTTGACCGAGAACTGGTAACTCTAGGCTACTCTTTTGCTAGTGCTAGGCAATATGGAAGTTGTCCCAACGATCAGTTGTCCTCCTCCCTTTATAGGAAAACTTTGAGGCTTATGAACTCCTTTAGGTGTAGGTAGGGCAAACCATCTACCAAACTCAACAAATAAATCATAAAAATGATTTATTAATAAATTTGACCAGGGAGCCAATTTCTGGGTGAAATTGTCGCACATTTGCCCACTCGAGAATTTGATTGATGCGAGGAATGGCTCGTTGGATTCCTCTAACCTAAAAGTACATGCACATCATTCCATATGCCCACTGTAGTGTAACTACATCTATCAAAATGTGTGTACAAATCATTTATGCAAGAGGGTTCCAAAACTAGAAAACATAATGTAATGGACTTGTTCAGAAATGCAGGTCCCACAAATAGGCTCACACAATTGTCAGTACTAATCCTCCTAGGATTCTAGACACTCCTATCTAAAAAGAATGAAAAAATTGGCTCTGGAAGTTGATGAAGCATATCCATGTGGCACACATAATCATGCGCACGTGACACCAAAAATTTCCCATTTTACTATAATTTATGGTTGATGTTTTTCCATGTTTTGAGCTTGTAAATGCCTCCTTCCCCTTGATGGTTCCTATGCAATGAAAGGCACAAATTTAGGTCCCGTTTCATGACTTATGGAATAGCCAAATCTAGGCATTATGATTTTAGTTTGATTTTGACGTTGGTGGCTGTAATGTGCCCAACATTTTTCAATAAGAGTATTTCGTTTACCTTGCAAAAGTATTTAAGGTTCGAATTATGAAACGTTCTAATGGAACCATCAGATCAGAAATCAAACTCTTGAACTATTAATTATGATCTTTTTTCACTTGAAAACAATAGGTTCATGAGAAAACTTAAGCCTCAAGTCTATTTCTAAAGATAAGAGTTGACCCTTAGAAAAGAGGGAATATTTTTAGGAAAAGGGGAGTATTAATAGAAAAGAAGAAGAGAGAGTCAAGTTTAGAGTTCTTGTCTTGAAAGCCAAGCTTCTTCTAATATTAGAGAATATATATATATATATATATATATCGAGGCGATCTGGGGCGGGCAACAAGAAGAGAAACCTTGAAACACCCTTCAAGGGCTCCCGTGCTGCTCAATTGG
Organism: Adiantum capillus-veneris; assembly: GCF_014529385.1. Classification (NCBI taxonomy): domain Eukaryota; kingdom Viridiplantae; phylum Streptophyta; class Polypodiopsida; order Polypodiales; family Pteridaceae; genus Adiantum; species Adiantum capillus-veneris. Next base: position 181,311,689 of record NC_140932.1, on the reverse strand, counting down.
GGTTGGGGCAAGCACAATCAAAGACAACAACCCACAACCAAAAACCAAACAAGAAAAGAGGCACCACCTAGTTGTAGATGTGAACTAGGATGCACGTGATATCTCCTTGTACTAAAACACACAAAAGGAAGGGAATGCAAGATAGCCACACACACCAAACACAAACATTCACCACACCAGAGAGAGTAAAGAGCACAAATCAACTTGAGCAACTCAGACTTAGCCTTAAAGACTAGATGCACACAAAGCTTGGTGAGAAACAGAGAGACAACACAAAACTTGACCTTGTTGCCAATACACAATTGTCTTAGGGTCATGGGACCCCTCTCACCAACCACCCTCTTACAATTGACTTTTAGGCAAACAATTCAACAAGCCCTCAAACCACCAAGCATGAAATGGCACAACAGACTTCAAGGACAATATACCTTCAATCACCTGATGAGCCAACTTATCAAGTGAATTTGGAGAGAAGAGTCGTAGTTGATGCATCAATTTCACCCAAAAATATAAATTTTATTTATGCACAAGAGTAGGCTACAAGTGTGATGAAGAGTATGGTATCACTACACTCCTCTAGATGGCATAACTAACTTCAAGCTTCTCCATGCACCTATGTGTAGTGATGGAATAGAGCACTCACCATGCACACACTCTACACAACTAAGCTTGAAGAGTGGTGTGTTATGTGTGGAGAATGGTGTGGGTAGTGTGATCATGTGATGATTTAAGGGAGATAAGGGCTCTATTTATAGGTTTTAAAAGCCCCAATTAGGATTAGACCTAATCAAGTTTATTTGCAGAAATCAAAGATTATGCATATTTCTATTTTTTAAATGAGGGTGGGTCTCTCTTATCCTTTGAGTCACATGGATGTGGGCTCAAGGGAAGAGAATTATTGAGGATGAAAGGAGAGAGGATTGGGTGAATAATTTGGGAGTACCTACTCTAATAGATAGTGAAGGGTGTATTTTTACAATAAGGTTAGCTGTTAGTGGTTAGTAATAATCACTACAAAATATTTACAAAATCATTCACCAAATGGTGAGATATATGATGAGCAAAGTTAGAGAAGGGATAATTGTAAAGAGAGGTTGAAGCTTTGGAGAAGTTGACATTCACTCTTTACAGCACCAGTAGAAGAAGCGGTCAGCATGGCGAAGTTGCGCGTGTCGATGAAGCTATGTTGTCTTCAAACCTTGGAAAACTCATGATAAAAGCCTTCATTTGCAGAGGTGGAGTTATTTACAAAGCTGAAGAGGATATGGTAATATGGACATATATGTAGAGAGAAAGGGGAGCACATAGGGGTGTAGAAATGGAGGATGAAGGCTATGGAGGTGTGAGAGAACTAGCAATGGTGAAGAGGGTGAAATAGGACATGGGAGTTGTAGGTTTGGGTGTGGGAAAGAGAGGGAGGAGTGTGTAAGAGTGAGTAGGTGTGTGGAAGGGTGAGAGAAAATGGGAAGATTTTTTGGCGTATAAGGTGGCAGTGTTGAAGTCGGCCATAAATTTCATGTAAAATCGTCCTTGACTTCAAAATTTTTGAAAAAATTATGAAAAATACTTCAACTCACGAGCTACATTTTTTTCCTTTGGACGGTATCTCAGATTGGGATCAAAAGATGGTGCCAAAATTCGAGCAAAAAGCTGTCCCTGCAGCACCTAATAAAGCTTGAAGTGGACCACTATTTGATTCTTTTTCCTTTGTAGTCTTCCAAGTGAGCCCCTCATACATCAACCATGACCTAATATTTCCAAGGAGCTTGCACACATGTATGGTATAGAATAAGTATCAAATATAATATATATTTGTGGGATAAAAAGATAGGCTAGCCAGTCATGAAAAACGGACACATGGGATGCATGGTGCAAAATATATAAAATAAAATGAGGAAAATCATGAGGGAAGGGACCTCAATTATTCTCTACTTTGAGTGATTTATGGAACTTATTTGAAGATGAAACCTGTGTACTTGTGAATATTTATCTGCGAGGCATGAAAAAAAAAATGACGAAGCCAATAAGGTTATGGGGAATTTTTACGGTGAAGGCTTGTGTGAGTAGAGCTTAGGGATAGAATGATAGTAAAATATGTATAAGGAATAACACGATGGAAGCTAACATACTTAGGCCTGATAACGCACACCTAGGAAATATATTTATATAAATATAAGAAATTTGAAAAAAAACCCTTTATTTGATAAAATATATTTACATGTAAAGAGGACCGTAATATTATAAATTCATTTTTTTGTCTCCTACCTCAATAACTAGCTCAATGATTTAATAAAATATGTGATAAAAAACCCTAAACGCACACACGCTATTTACAATGAAAAGCGAACGTAGTCATTGTGCTAGGGTGTTTTTGTGGGGTGAAGTGGCTTCTTAAAATATTTTATGAGAGTCGGAAAAAACGGCTATCAATATATATATATATATATATATTATTTTTATTTTTTATTTTTTATTTTTTAAGAGCCGCAAACGTATGCGAACTTATCTCTCTTTGCTTCCCTCTATTCTTAGCTGGCCTTGAGAGCCTCTATAAAGACCCTCTCCCTTCACTTTGAGAACACACACTCTCAGAAGCAGAAGCTCTCTTGCCTTGACATCGGAGTTACCTTCTCACCCTCAAGCTCTCTCTTCAAGCTCTCACCCTCAAGCCATCTCCATCTCCAAGTCCTTCTCTACCATCGTCGTGTTGCTTTCGGATTCTTGAGTTCTCTTTCTCTCTTTCCCTTTTCTCTAACTCGTTATGATGGCCCCGAAGTAAGTGAATTGAAGCTTGAAGGACGCTCATGCCTCTCTATCTCCAAAAAACGTACAAGGGAAGACATCAACTACTCCAAACGTTGCTCAAGCGGAGGTATTAGCTGCGAAGGAAGTTGAAGCAATCGAACCTCAACCACGTGAGATAGTCAAACGTGTCACTGATCTGGTAAGACAAACTTATAATTCTGCATTGCTATTCATGTTGACTTGGGAAGCTAAGCATAGGAATCGCTTAAACTATCCAAGAAACGTGATTCTATCACAAGAAACAAGCATATGTTTTCACAGACTAGGGAAAGAACTGTTTGATAAATTGTCACTTTTTGTTGAATTTGCTTGATAAATTGTTATTGTTTGATAAGTTGTTACTGGTTGATATGAAGAGTTGGTTGATCATGTTTGAAGAATCATTTAAAGATAAGAATTGTTGAAAGAATATCTTTTGTTCCTCGCACATAGCGAGATGATTTCGTGGTTAGCGAAAATTGAGCTGAGGTTATTAGCTCTCTTTTGTTCCTCGTGGTTAGCGCGATGCCTCGTGGGTAGCGGGATGCTTGGTAGTTAGCAAGATGCCTCGCGGTTAGCGAGATGGGAAGGTTGCACAATTCGTGGTTAGCGAATAAATCCTTTGCAAAGGCTCTGTTGGTTGGACAGAGAAAGTCCATGGGTACCGGCAAACTCATAAGAAATTGGAAAAAAAAAATCTATTGAAATATAGGGTTGTCTTCAATAGGCCTTGTTTAAATTTTTTTGTATTGTTTGAAGGGCTGTATAAAAGAATTTGTGTCTGAAATTAATTTAGGAACCTGTTTGTATATGTAAAACAGTGTGCTAGTAATTAGAAAACAAGATAAAAAGTGTGAGTGTGGGGTGAAAAGTGGGGGCTGGCTCATGTTGCCAGTCAAGGATGGGTAGTCTCGATTAGTTGAGAAACTCTCCACTCTATCGTATTAAGAGAAGCGAAATTAGAGACTCATTGTGTCAAGAGTCGAGATGTTCCAAATATACGTGCCTTGAAAGCTATGGCTCCGATTAGTCAGTTACTTTTCACAAGATTACTAGTTAGTTTAGACTAAGTCTCATATCATATTTATAGTTTATGGATGGTGGCCGTGCCTCTTAACGTGGGGAAAGGAAAAAGGCATCGTTTATGGATTTTAAATATGTCACTGAGATTTCATCTTTATGTTAGAAAGTATTTTTCATTAGAATCCTTGATTTATCGACCTGGCTTGTGGTGTATGACCCTTATAACCATGAACATGATTGATAGAGGACTTCTTCTCTTCTGTTGTTTGTATCTCTACTTTGTGGAAACAGAGTAGGGTGTCGTCGACAAAAAAGGAGAATAAAGGAAGATCATCTATCAAGTCGTCCCAATCTTCTCAGGATTGGGGACCTCACAATTAGTATCAGAGCCTAGGTTAAAAAGATTTAATTGGCTACTTT
>NC_140932.1:181115967-181307262 GCF_014529385.1 Adiantum capillus-veneris | reverse complement strand
AATATATATATATATATTATATATACATTTTATAAACCCCCCCCCCCTTCCCGTGTTCCCACGCACACATGCGCACATACATATACATATACGCACTCACCTACGAAAAAAAGATATACACACCACATGCTCCACACATACATACATACACACATGCATAAACGCCTATGACATCGACAAACGGAAGAAAAAGGATCCAAAGCACGCGCCGCCAACGACAAAAATAGAAAATGCGCGAAGGCATGCCCGGCCGACTCTGAAAAGAAGTACGCTTGACACCAACGCATCGGCAGCTCGCCATTCTCCGGCTACACGCAACCTCGATGCCATCTCAGTAATTTTAGGTTATTTTTACCATTATCTTTAGTTTTCACCCAAGCCATTGTAAATTTCCCTTTTGTAAATTATCCTCTCTCTAAGTGACGATAACAAAGGCCCACCTAGAGATTCCCATCTTTTAATAACCATCCCAAAACAAAGCAAGGGTCAACCACTCCGGGCCCCACTTGCTTTGTCTCCCGATTAAGATTACCCTAAGCACACTGGGATTACCATAATCCAAGCAGCCAACACCTATAAATTGGCACTGAGAGGTCACTATCGGGGGGGGGGGGGGGGGGGGGGCAACTTATGTGGAACCAAGCATTGGGTAGAGTGTAGTAGGAGGGATTGACACATCACCATCACGGGGAGAGGGTTTAGGGTCTTGTGTGTTGGGTTTGCCTTGGAAATTGCACCATGCGAAGGGACTCACACCATCTCTCGACTCCAATGGTCGATGCACACACGTATGCACGCTCTTGGCAATGAACATTTGCAGTCATTGAGTCGCCCTAGAGAACGCACCAAGTAGGTTTCACCATCTCTTCCCCTACCTCTCTACCACCATGGCATGCCACCTTGTAAATATTGCAGAAATAATTCACCTCACACCCCCGAGGTTGTTTTCATCAATTGCGAGTGTTCTCTCTCTCTCTCTCTCTCTCTCTTCTCTCTCTCTCTCTCTCTCTCTCTCTCTCTCTCTCTCTCTCTCTCTCTTCTCTCTCTCTCTCTCTCTCTCTCTCTCTGTGTGTGTGGTGTGTGTGTTGTGTGTGTGTGTGTGTGTGTGTGTGTGTGTGTGTGTATGTAGGCTTGCGGTGTTCATATCATCGTGGGCTTTGCGTCCTAGCCGCTCAAAGCTAGGTGGTGCCCCTGTTCGCTTTACCGTGGCAGCTCAAGGCGAGCCATTCGGTCCCCGGCGTTTTAGAGGCGTCGGGGTTCGGGGTCCGCTTTGCGTCCGTCAACGTCAATGACGCCGGCGCCATTGCAAAAAGAGGGCACACACTATTAATAGCGGGATGTCTTGGCATGAGGGTATTGCAAGCCAACGAGTGAAGGGTGTATTGCAAGTTAACGAGGGCTATCAAAGAGAGGGGAAGGCTCTCGACCTCAAAGGGGGGCCTTGCCATCCTCTCGTTCTCTCTCTCATATTGAAGGGCGAAGACCTCGAGGGCACAAAGCCAAGGAGGAGGTAAGCTCGAGCTTGGCGAGGACCGAAGCAAGGCTCAAAGAAAGACTCGAAGGAAGGCTCTCGAAGTAGAGCTCTGATGACCGAGCAAGGCTATCTCTCTCTCTCTCTGTCTCTCTCTCTCTCTCGATCTCCAATCCAACCAAAAAAAGGCGTGCTCTCTCCGAGCAAGGAAAGCAAAGGAAAGGAAGGGGCAAACTCCTTCTATAGGAAATCTCTCTCGCTAGTTCTCGAAGCCAATGGGAAGCAATAGAGCTTGATCAAGCCAAGGAAAAAGGGCATTCCGAGCAAAGTCGATAAAACAAGAAACCAAGATCGGAGCAAGCCAAGGCAAGAAAGACAGAACGAGGGGCAAAGCAAAAATGAAGTCTCTCTCTCATCGAGCATAAGATGAGCGGCCATGATCAAGAAGGCAAGGAGAAAATGAGGTTAAGTGAGGAAAAGGAGCACTGCAGAAAGCTCTTGACTGCTATCTAAGCAGGGAAAGACCAACATAGAAAGATAAAGTTTACAGAACCTAAGGTCAGTTGAGCAGATTAAGCGACAGGAGAAAATTTCCATCAATGTCATCAGCAAATGTTTGATTAGTCATTTTGTTAAGTCCGGTGACGTTAACGGCCCGATTAATTCTGTAAAACGGGAGCTTAAACTCCTAGTTAGCAGATGATCCAAGTGACGGTGCTGTTATTAGCCCGCCTTGGCTAAAGATTAAGTTGTACTCAAACATATTAATCAATTAATTGATGATTACGGCGATTACCAGAGTTAGTTGCATCAATTGTTCTTGTTCTTTCTCTTTCTCACCTCCCACAGCCAGAGGCCCAGCGCCTGCCCGGCTCACGTAGCGAACACATATCCCCCGACATCTTTGGTGAACGCGACGCAAAACGAGCCGGGGTGGGAGATGTAGATGGAGATTCCAGCGGAGATGAAGAAATTATTTGAAGAATTTATCACACATGTTTCTAATGGAAAATCAGGAGTTCCAGATTTTTCCAAGATGATGCAAAGATGCAAGGATCATTGCATGAAGTAGAATCCGTGAAGAAAAAGAAGCAGATAAGAAGCTTTAAATGCAGCATTGGATGCAGTGTGCGATGAAAGATGAATGTTTGATGGTGAATATGATCCAAACGGCTACCTAGAGTATTACGAGCAAGAAATGAAGCATGAAAGAGTGCCAGAAGTTCAAATGATTGCAGAGTTTGACCAGCTTGTGTGTGACGATATTAAGGAGCAAGTTCAAGTTATTGCAAGAACATATGCAGATAATTGGGATGCTTTTGCAAAAGCAATTTTACAGGGGATCTCAGTGAATAAAGACCTGGAGCTTCAAAAAATTCAAAGCAGACAAGATGAGGATCCATTTTTCTTAATGCAAAAAGCATATCATACAGGTGATCAATATTCTATCCGAGCTAAGTTAGAATCTGTTATTGATGCATGTCTTCTGGAAGACAAGACATTATTGCATGCAGATGATGATTTCATCGTAGATACTGTTTATGCTTGATTGGGATTGTCTTCTTTATTCCAAAGCAGATATGACTCTATGGATGCTAAGCATGCAGTCATATCCTCTCAAAGTGACATAAATGAGAAAGCAGGTTTCTCAGAGCCAGAACATGGTTTGCATACAAGCATAGTTGCTAGCAGTGATCAAGAAACATGTTTGTCAGAGTCAATATGTGATGTGGATGCCCATTTGGAGTGCTCTTTGGGTATAGAACATGAAGAGAATGCTTATGCAACATTACATGCAAAAGAAATTGTTTTGGATGATGCTATACAAGAGGGTTTCATGTCTATGGCTGCATTGCAGGACACTGGTGATGATGTAGATGTATTTGATGCTCAACCATATGTATTTGATGTGAATCAAGACAAAGATTATGATTATGGAGATGCATATTCAGAGGGGGTGATGGATGATAATCAGTTTATGACTTCTACGGGTTACAGGGTTTGCTATGATGATGCTATGGAAAAAGAAATTGATGCTATCTTTGTAATGCATGCTGAGACTTGTGCTATTGAAGTGGAAAGATATTTGAATGGGAGTGTGAAGCTGCCAGAACAATTCGTACCTATGTATGCAACAAGCCATGAGGTTTCTTGTGATAATACTCACAAACTAGGTGGTTCTTCCAAGGAGGAAGATATGGAGCTTATGGATCTGCTTGATGATGTGTTAGAGGAATTTCGAGCTCCTTGTGACAAAAGTAGTGAAGAACATCCTGCAACATATGATGAAGAGCTTATGTTTCTTTTGGATGAGGCTCTAGAGGAGTTTGTGCCTACTAGAGAAGGCAGCCATGCAGCATTTGTGGTATCAAATGAAGTGATGGCATTCAATGACTCACAAAATGCACACTGATATTTTGGAAACCATAGTGACTGAATTGACTTTGCCTCTGGGTTCTGCTATGATGGAAATTTGGGACTTTTTGTTCCTATGCTATGAGAAAGTTTGTGGAGATGCAATATACTTGAAATATGATCATCCTCTACCTTATGACCCAGGAGGTTATCATGCTAGCTATGATTGCTGTCAGTTACTTTATATTCCATATGATCTGGAGGATGGTACAAAATTTTTAAAGGAATGCTCACAATTGGGCAAATGATTAGTTTCCCGTTTGATCCCGGGGCTAATAAAGTGCAAAGTTCCAGATTTGAAGAGTACCAGCTATCTCTTGCAGCAGATTGCATGGTACAAGGTTTTGTTTTCTAGATTATGCTAAGTCAGAATAGTTTTGGTTATGCATTCAATAAGATTACATGGCTGGCTTCCAGTTGACTTCTTTGGATAATTGATGAAGTATCTTCACATCTATTGAGTTGGTTCTGCTAACAAAACTTGAAGTAAACTACTTGACGGCCATTCCATGTGCAGACAAAGTAAGGCATACTTGAGCTTGACAGGGTTCCTTAAAGAGAGCTTAATGGTCAAGCCGTGTGAATCATTAACTGGAGCACTTGAGTCTGGCGGGGTTCACTAAACAGATTATCCATAATTGAATGCTTTGAAGATACGGCAGATATAGTTCAGAGATTTTTGATGGGTAGCTACCTAATGGTTAAGCTAGAACATTGATGATAGGGTATAAGTCTTATTTCATTTTTCATATAGTTATGTGAGTCTAATGATGGGTAAGGAGTTTCAAGTACCTAAAGCAGATGCAGATTGAAGTGCTGTTGGCACAGACCGGAGGTTGTGTAGGTTCAGAGGGGGTGAATGTCGTGCAGCTCCGCTGCCATGATGAGAAAAAAGAGCAGAGAAATGCAAGCTAAGCTTCTTTGAAGCCTACACATTTACTGAGCAGTGATCAGGGCTTGATAACAGGCCAAGTTTAATGATTAATGTATGCTAGATGTGGCTTAAAAGAGCCAAAATATGCCTTAATGATGCCAAAAATGATTATGCTTGCAGTGAACACAGATGAGAGATTATGATCTAGAACTGCAGTGCTTGAAGTCCTCTACCGGCCTGTCTTTACAGCTCGTCGATTGGAGCTACGGTGAAGAAGTTATGGCAGTTTAAAGTTTGAGTCGATTGCAAATCCGTACCGGATTGGGCAACTGCAGCTAAGGTGACAGAGATGAAATGAATGCATGGGCCTGAAGTGCTCTACTTCTGGAGCACGTTGGTCTTTTCAGATTGGTGATTGGAGTTCCGGTCTCCAAGATATTGGTCGATAAAGATTCACTGGGGGTCGGTTCCGTACCACTCTGGTCGGCTCGTACGGAGTGCCATCTGGGAGATTTTGGCTCTCGCTAGGGATTTGGAGTGCAGCAAAGTAAGTGACTCGAGGACAATCTTGTCCAAAATCATTAGGAAAAGTTTGGACTAAAAAATGGGCATTGTAAGAATCGTTGATGTGGCATAGCTTTCAAAAAGTGGGGATCGGTAAATTTTTGCAAATAAGATCCAAACTTGTCGGAGGTTGGATATTTAGAATCTACTCTTCAAATGCTATCTATTGATATATAGCATGCATGTATCGGACATTGCCTTCATGTAGATCTAGAAAAAGGTGATTTTTGATTACCGTAACAATAACAAAACCTGGCTAATTGAAAAAAAATGGCATAACTTTCATAGAAGTCATCCAAACTTTTCGGACCTTGGCTCTTTAGAATCCATTTTTCAAGAACTTTCCAATGATAGGTCATATCATGGGGTTCTAAGCAATATTTAGAGGGGTCTACCGGGTTGCTTTCTTTTGTACAACTTTGATGATGTGGCACTCTTAAAAGGCCCAAAAATGAGTTCAAAATTTTCCTAATGATTATCTCCTGCATTGCATTGATAGCAGCTACATGTATGTCAAATGTGGTGTACGTCTCATTAAGTATAAAAAGTGCTTGAAGAGCTTCATGTTCGAATGTGACCTCTCGGAATGCATTGATTGCGGGATATAACCAACAAGGCAGTGCCGATATGCATGACAAATGTGGTGCCCTACAAGGGCCTAAAGCCGCCCGCTAAAAGCTGAGGCCACCCATGGGATGCCGCCCACAAGGGCTTAAAGTTAATTTAGTGTGGAAATAAAAAGAAAAAGGGAATAAAGAAAAGCGTGAGCAGGCAGCGATGACGGGCAGCGCAGGGGAAGAGGAAGAGCTTGCGCCCGCCTATGGGTTGCTCTGACGAGCGCGAGGATGAAGCAAAAACTGTCCAGCATGGCAAGGTTACCTCTTTCGGCGTCAGTCCCGGCGATTTTCACGCTAGTCGAACCCGGCCCTGCCACGTCATTGGGCCGACTCCCGCGCCACGTCAATGACGCCGGGAGCCACTACTAGAGGGGGGGGGGGGGGGGGGGGGGGGGGGGGGGCATGCTAATAATAGGGGGATGCCTTTTGCATGGGCGGTTATAGCAAGAAAAAACGAGGAAAGGAGGAGTTAACGAGGGCTATCACAGAGAGGGGAAGGCTCTCGACCTCAAGGGGGGGCTTGCCATCCCTCTCGTTCTCTCTCTCGTATTGAAGGGCGAAGAAAAGGAGGCGAATACCTCGAGGGCACAAAGCCAAGGAGGAGGTGAGCTCGAGCTTGGCGAGGACCGAAGCAAGACTCGAAGGAAGGCTCTCGAAGTAGAGCTCTGATCGAGCAAGGCTATCTCTCTCTCTCTCTCTCTCTCTCTCTCTCTCTCTCTCTCTCTCTCTCTCTCTCTCTCTCTCTCTCTCTCTCTCTCTCTCTCAATCTCCAATCCAACCAAAACAAGGAGTGCTCTCTTCGAGCAAGGAAAGCAAAGGAAAGGAAGGGGCAAACTCCTTCTATAGGAAATCTCTCTCGCTAGTTCTCGAAGCCAGTGGGAAGAAATAGAGCTTGAGCAAGCCAAGGAAAAAGGGCATTCCAAGCAAAGTCGATAAAATAAGCAACCAAGATCGGAGCAAGCCAGGCCAAGAACAGAACGAGGGGCAAAGCAAAAATGAAGTCTCTCTCTCATCGAGCATAAGATGAGTGGCCATGATCAAGAAGGCAAGGAGAAAATGAGGTTAAGTGAGGAAAAGGAGCTCGCAGAAAGCTCTTGAGTGCTATCTAAGCAGGGAAAGACCAACATAGAAAGATAAAGTTTACAGACCCTAAGGTCAGTTGAGGCAGACTAAGCGACAGGAGAAAATTTCCATCATTGTCATCAACAAATGTTTGATTAATCATTTTGTTAAGTCCGGTGTCATTAACGGCCCGGTTAATTCTGTTAAAACAGGAGCTTAAACTCCTAGTTAGCAGATGATCCAAGTGACGGTGCTGTTAACATCCCGCCTTGGCTAAAGATTAAGTTGTACTCAAACATATTAATCAATTAATTGATGATTACGGCGATTACCAGAGTCAATTGCATCAATTGTTCTTGTTCTTTCTCTTTCTCACATCCCACAGCCAGAGGCCCAGCGCCTGCCCGGCTCACGTAGCGAACACATATCCCCCGACAGCGTTGCAAATCCTCCAAGTCAAAAATGAAAGGCTTTTTGCCTTCTGCTGATTGCTACGACGAGACAATGGTGCGCCCTTGGAAGCTGACCTATTGCTCATACCTACTCGGCCCGATTTGTCCTCCCACATTTCAACTAACTCATACTCATGTTTTGGAACTTGATGCTGAGAATTATGAATCCTCCACTTGTTGACATGGCCCTCAAAGTAGCCCTTCTCACGAAGATCCTGCAAATACTGCCTCAATGAACTTAGCCCAATTGAACTTCATGGTTGTACCACTTGCAATCAACACAAGACTGAATTCTTTGACAAATCCCTTTGTAAAAGTAGAGCTGATCTCCATGTTTGTTGGACCCTTCTGGTAGACCTCATGGTGTAACTGCATCACTTGCTCATATATGTTGCTGTTGCGGATGCAATTGCATTTAATGCAGTACTGGCTGGGATCCTTCCTCTATTTGAACACAGTGAACCATTCCACATCAGTGAGCTACTCCCACCTCACCAATTTGGAATCCTAACCACTCATGGAGAGGCCATAAGCAGCATGAAATCTTCCATAGTTACACATAATTTCTATTGCAATGGGATCTCCACTTTTGAGGCTCTCCATCGGCAGATTGCACACATGCAATATGAACCTTAGCAAAAACCAAAAGGTTACATGATCAAGAGAGTATAATCTGACAAAATACATTCCATCTACATATGTAATGCCTCTCTCTCTCTCTCTCTCTCTCTCTCTCTCTCTCTCTCTCTCTCTCTCTCTCTCTCTCTCTCTCTCTCTCTCTCTCTCTCTCTCTGGTTGTGAATGCCAAATCCACTACTCATTGGGGAGCCGATCCAGGACTTCATGCAGGGGACACTGAACAAAGGAACACACACACACTCATAGGGGAGGGAGGGGAGGGGGGGCAGGGGGGGAAGAGAGAGAGACAGAGAGAGGAGAGAGAGAGAGAGAGAGATCTTGAGCCGTTCCTTCCTTTGCCTGCATGCGTGAATTGTGACATTGGGGATCCTTGGGAATCAGGCAGCTTAACTCTTTTGCAAGGTGGAGGAGAAGTAGTTGTAGACTTGGCCCTACTGTGTTTCTTGGTTGGTGGATAGTCGAACGAGTCCTCGGAGGTCTCTCATTGGTAGTCCAAGCTCTCTCTCTCTCTCTCTCTCTCTCTCTCTCTCTCTCTCTCTCTCTCTCTCTCTCTCTCTCTCTCCCCCCCCCCCCACCCTCCCGCCCCCGCAGCTTGTGAAGAAACAACTAAGGGCTACTTGGCAAAACCCCCACGTCTCTTGCCTATGGCCCCCATGCCTCGCTTCTTTGCATGCATTAGGAAACTTTTGAACTCATTTTTGGGCCTTTTAAGAGTGCCACATCATCAAAGTTGTACAAAAGAAAGCAACCGGTAGACCCCTCTAAATATTGCTTAGAACCCATGAAATGACCTATCATTGGAAAGTTCTTGAAAAATGGATTCTAAAGAGCCAAGGTCCAAAAAGTTTGGATGACTTCTATGAAAGTTATGCCATTTTTTTTCAATCAGCCAGGTTTTGTTATCGTTACGGTAATCTAAAATCACCTTTTCTAGATCTACATGAAGGCAATGTCCGATACATGCATGCTGTATATCAACAGATAGCATTTGAAGAGTAGATTCTAAATATCCAACCTCCGACAAGTTTGGATCTTATTTGCAAAAAAAAAAAAACGATCCCCACTTTTTGAAAGCTATGCCACATCAACAATTCTTACAAGGCGCATTTTTGAGTCCAAACTTTTCCTAATGCTTCATCAATACACTTCACTGAGTAAAGTCCCCGCCAAAACTAACTGCTGAGATGGAAAAAGGGAGCCTTGGCTCACCAAGTTAAAATTTGAGTTCAAAAAATGTCCTATCACTCAACCTTCCATGATTGCATCCCAATCATTTTAAATACACAATTCCATATAGTCATCCTAAATATTGTCCTTATGCTAACGATGTGTGCTTGTTGGCACATACTAACTAACACAAAAAGAGTGACATGTTAACATGCTTACACCCTAGTACCTTGTTGATGCAGGAGAGTATGTGAGTGGACATCCCACGCCTGAAAAAGCCCCACAACAGTAGATCTAAAGCAAGAGAGGAGGAGGAGAGCAAGAGAGATTTTGAAAAATGGGATGAAAAACGTAGAAGAGAAGCCACGGGTTTTGTTTTTGCAGGTGACGTCGGTTTAACCATCAGTATCTACATCAGTATGCAAATCAGTAAGAGCGTCGGTACCGCCATCTGTATCACCGTCGGAATTAAAAAATTAATTTTTTAAAAAACTTGAGTCTCCTTCTAGATTTAACCTCGCATATATCGACGCCCACCATCAATGTCAGTAATTTGGCGTTGATATTGAGTTGATCTCTTGTAGTGTTATAGTGGCTTCTACAATAAATTGGAGCAACTAAATAAGGAGTTGGAGATGCTCAAGAACTCACCAATTTTGATCTACAAGAGGTTGATTGCAAGGAGACATAGGTCAAAGCAATCACCAAAATTATATCTAGAGCAGGTGCCAACACTCATTCGGACCGGCTTAAAGAAGAATTGGACTCCTTTGCAGGTGCTTGATTCTCAAAGTGCAAGAAAATTTCTCTTACTTCTTTGGAATTTATGAGATTCTACTTGAGCTATGCATATAATTTCTATCACACCAGCAACATTTCAACTACAGATTCAAAAAAAAAGAAGCCTCCCCCCCCCCCCCCCATTTTTAATCCTTCTAAGCACAAAATTTATCTTAAACTAGTATGGGACAGAGTAATAATAATAAGGTAAAACCAAGTTAAGCTTTATCATAGTAACCACCGTAAACACAAACACACAGAGCATCAATAGCTCAGAGAGAGAGAGAGAGAGTGAAGTCTCAATCTTGTAAAGTGCCCTCGATCCACGTGAAAGAGAGTAAATGAGAGCAGGTCAAGCAAGGGGAGATGCCTCCCTAAAGCTGCTAAAATTGGATGCCAAGTGGACCAATGGGAATGTAGATGCCAAAAATGAGTGGAACCTCCCTATAAAGGGTATTTTTGTATTATTTTAATGGCATTTGTCTAGGGCCTTTGAGCCTTTTGTGTCTACAGAGAGGGGATTTTGGATAGATGTGTGTGCATGCCAAGATCATGTAGAGTGAATTTGAGAGGGCTTTTTGCCAATGCTTTTACCCGTCGTTTGCATGGAGCCAAAAGTATGTTTCTTGTGGGGCTTCTTTGTGCAGGGATGTGTGCCTACAAAGTCCAAGAATAGTGATTTTGAGTGTGTTTCCGGAAACCAAGTGGATGTTGGAGGTCATAGCATAGCTCACAACCCACCAAAATAATGTCAATCCGGTGGATCGGAACCCTGCTAGTGCATGAAGGCGTGGATGCACCAAATGTGACAGATTGAGGACTCTAATGAGAGAGTAGGAGTTAGTGATTAGAAGAGGGAATGCAAGAAGAGATGGAAGCTCTTCGAACACACACCTCGATCCATCACTCAAGTCTCACAAGCTCAAGGAAATGATGCTAATCTCTCACCAATGACGAACATTCACACACAAAATCATGCACACACAAGAATATGGAAGCCAAGATTAGAGAAATGCAATGCCATTGCCTCAAAACACACACTCTAATAAAGCACACACATGAAGAAAGTGCACAACACATGAGAAAATTAGCAAGAGGAGAGAATGATTAGATAAAATTAGAGACTAATAGTCACAAATCTAAGCATCACAACACATAGAGACATGTGAGAGAAGCATAGAGAGACAAGTAGCTTTGCATTATCAACCCAATGCTAGCTACAATGTGAGAGGGGAACTCCATCTCCATAGCTACCTCTCTCCTCTACTCTCCACCCTAGCTCTCAAAAGAATGAGGTTCACATTGTAGCATTTGACGTTTATACCTAGAGTTTTTTAAGAAGTGGATGGCCACCCAAATGTGCATAAAAGGCCTAGGCTCACAAATACAAGCTGGAACTTTCATAGAGCCCGTAGATACAAGAAAAGTATGTATACACATGTGTGTATACATCAATGGAAGCGCAATGCATGTTGTTGATTCTCACCCTTCAACACTCCTCCTTTACAAAGGTGTGTCATCATAGAAATGATAGTTTTATTATGTATATGAAAATAAAAGAAATTCTAGACTAAGGTCTCATACTTGGATGCTTAGAGGGAAAAAACCCAAAGGGAAATAAGTGCCTCTAGTATGTGCACATGTATCTATTGCACCATAATCAATCTACACAAATCAAGGGTCTAGTGCAACCAGGAGGGATAAGAGAACTCTCTCTAAACAATAAAATCTACGGTCTCCTAGCTCTCTATCTAATGGTCATCGGCTGGCTAGCACCTAGCTCCATGTCAATGGTAAACTCCATAGCACAAGTAATGGGTCTAGGGATGTGTTAGCGGGTCGCCGCGAGGATGTCTGCAGCATAGCTCTTTTGCACTAACATAATGTCAATATGCAAGGAAGCAACTCGAGGTGGGGCACGAAGACTTAATGAGAGTGTCAATCTCACCAAAGTGAACTCAAGGGCTACTCGTTCTACGACAAAAGCAAATCAACCACTTCCTAGTCAGACAATTAGTATGCCTCCAATCTCAACACTCAACGTCATCACACGCCTTTTCGGTATCCAAACAAATCCGGAATGTCAGGAAAGTTAAGGAGAGGTATCACAACACTTATGGACTCAATCCTACCAAGTTCTGTCACCATCTGGGAAGGTACATTAATCACGATCCATCACAAAAAATGTGAAGAAAACTGAAATAGAAGTACTTGGAAAGATCTACCTTAAGCATAGAAACACTTATCCATGATCAAAACATCAAAAAAAACCATTTTAATTGCCAAATCAATGCATTTAGCTCACAAACGGTACGTCGCGAGCCACAACAAAATTGGAAATGATTACACTTAGATTGTAGAGCAAGAGACAAGGAACGCAATGTGCTATTCAGAATAGAATTCTGATTACCCGTTCAGGAGAAAAGAGGATTACAAGTTGTAGTCACAAGAAGCCTCCACAGTGCACGTTTTCTTTCTTCAGCTAATGATAATTTTTCTTCAAATCTAAGGGTTTTGACTTTAAAAGTTAGGGGTCTTTCCCATGGCCATCCGGCCTCTTACAAGGGGTAGACTCAGAGAAATAAAAAAGGGTATGGTCTAATCTCATCATGATTATAACTCATCTTAGGCTAAATAACACGGTTTTTTTCCAAAAAATAGAGTGTCCACCGCCGCAGCGGACCTCTGCAGCATAGCTCTTTTGCACTAACGTAATGTCAATATGCAAGGAAGCGACTTGGGGTGGGGCACGGAGACTTATGAGAGTGTCAATCTCACCAAAGTGAACTCAAGGGCTACTCGCTCTACGACAAAAGCAAATCAACCACTTCCTAGTCAGACAATTAGTATGCCTCCAATCTCAACACTCAACGTCATCACGCCTTTTCGGTATCAAACAAATCCGGAATGTCAGGAAAGTTAAGGAGAGGTATCACAACACTTATGGACTCAATCCTACAAGTTCTGTCACCATCTGGGAAGGTACATTAATCACGATCCATCACAAAAAATGTGAAGAAACTGAAATAGAAGTACTTGGAAAGATCTACCTTAAGCATAGAAACACTTATCCATGATCAAAACATTAAAAAAAAACCATTTTAATTGCCAAATCAATGCATTTAGCTCACAAACGGTACGTCGCGAGCCACAAGAAAATTGGAAATGATTACACTTAGATTGTAGAGCAAGAGACAAGGAACGCAATGTGCTATTCAGAATAGAATTCTGATTACCGTTCAGGAGAAAAGAGGATTACAAGTTGTAGTCACAAGAAGCCTCCACAGTGCACGTTTTCTTTCTTCAGCTAATGATAATTTTTCTTCAAATCTAAGGGTCTTGACACTAAAAGTTAGGGGGTCTTTCCCATGGCCATCCGGCCTCTTACAAGGGGTAGACTCAGAGAAATAAAAAAGGGTATGGTCTAATCTCATCATGATTATAACTCATCTTAGGCTAAATAACACGGTTTTTTCTGAAAAAATAGAGTGTCCACCGCCGCAGCGGACCTCTGCAGCATAGCTCTTTTGCACTAACGTAATGTCAATATGCAAGGAAGCGACTTGGGTGGGGCACGGAGACTTATGAGAGTGTCAATCTCACCAAAGTGAACTCAAGGGCTACTCGCTCTACGACAAAACCAAATCAACCACTTCCTAGTCAGGACAATTAGTATGCCTCCAATCTCAACACTCAACGTCATCACGCCTTTTCGGTATCCAAACAAATCCGGAATGTCAGGAAAGTTAAGGAGAGGTATCACAACACTTATGGACTCAATCCTACCAAGTTCTGTCACCATCTGGGAAGGTACATTAATCACGATCCATCACAAAAAATGTGAAGAAAAACTGAAATAGAAGTACTTGGAAAGATCTACCTTAAGCATAGAAAACACTTATCCATGATCAAAACATAAAAAAAAAACCATTTTAATTGCCAAATCAATGCATTTAGCTCACAAACGGTACGTCGCGAGCCACAAAAAAATTGGAAATGATTACACTTAGATTGTAGAGCAAGAGACAAGGAACGCAATGTGCTATTCAGAATAGAATTTGATTACCCGTTCAGGAGAAAAGAGGATTACAAGTTGTAGTCACAAGAAGCCTCCACAGTGCACGTTTTCTTTCTTAGCTAATGATAATTTTTCTTCAAATCTAAGGGTTTTGACTTTAAAAGTTAGGGGTCTTTCCCATGGCCATCCGGCCTCTTACAAGGGGTAGACTCAGAGAAATAAAAAAGGGTATGGTCTAATCTCATCATGATTATAACTCATCTTAGGCTAAATAACACGGTTTTTTCCAAAAAAATAGAGTGTCCACCGCCGCAGCGGACCTCTGCAGCATAGCTCTTTTGCACTAACGTAATGTCAATATGCAAGGAAGCGACTTGGGGTGGGGCACGGAGACTTATGAGAGTGTCAATCTCACCAAAGTGAACTCAAGGGCTACTCGCTCTACGACAAAAGCAAATCAACCACTTCCTAGTCAGACAATTAGTATGCCTCCAATCTCAACACTCAACGTCATCACGCCTTTTCGGTATCCAAACAAATCCGGAATGTCAGGAAAGTTAAGGAGAGGTATCACAACACTTATGGACTCAATCCTACCAAGTTCTGTCACCATCTGGGAAGGTACATTAATCACGATCCATCACAAAAAATGTGAAAGAAAACTGAAATAGAAGTACTTGGAAAGATTACCTTAAGCATAGAAACACTTATCCATGATCAAAACATAAAAAAAAAACCATTTTAATTGCCAATCAATGCATTTAGCTCACAAACGGTACGTCGCGAGCCACAACAAAATTGGAAATGATTACACTTAGATTGTAGAGCAAGAGACAAGGAACGCAATGTGCTATTCAGAATAGAATTCTGATTACCGTTCAGGAGAAAAGAGGATTACAAGTTGTAGTCACAAGAAGCCTCCACAGTGCACGTTTTCTTTCTTCAGCTAATGATAATTTTCTTCAAATCTAAGGGTTTTGACTTTAAAAGTTAGGGGTCTTTCCCATGGCCATCCGGCCTCTTACAAGGGGTAGACTCAGAGAAATAAAAAAGGGTATGGTCTAATATCATCATGATTATAACTCATCTTAGGCTAAATAACACGGTTTTTTCCAAAAAAATAGAGTGTCCACCGCCGCAGCGGACCTCTGCAGCATAGCTCTTTTGCACTAACGTAATGTCAATATGCAAGGAAGCGACTTGGGGTGGGGCACGGAGACTTATGAGAGTGTCAATCTCACCAAAGTGAACTCAAGGGCTACTCGCTCTACGACAAAAGCAAATCAACCACTTCCTAGTCAGACAATTAGTATGCCTCCAATCTCAACACTCAACGTCATCACGCCTTTTCGGTATCCAAACAAATCCGGAATGTCAGGAAAGTTAAGGAGAGGTATCACAACACTTATGGACTCAATCCTACCAAGTTCTGTCACCATCTGGGAAGGTACATTAATCACGATCCATCACAAAAAATGTGAAGAAAACTGAAATAGAAGTACTTGGAAAGATCTACCTTAAGCATAGAAACACTTATCCATGATCAAAACATTAAAAAAAAACCATTTTAATTGCCAAATCAATGCATTTAGCTCACAAACGGTACGTCGCGAGCCACAAGAAAATTGGAAATGATTACACTTAGATTGTAGAGCAAGAGACAAGGAACGCAATGTGCTATTCAGAATAGAATTCTGATTACCCGTTCAGGAGAAAAGAGGATTACAAGTTGTAGTCACAAGAAGCCCTCCACAGTGCACGTTTTCTTTCTTCAGCTAATGATAATTTTTCTTCAAATCTAGGGTCTTGACACTAAAAGTTAGGGGTCTTTCCCATGGCATCCGGCCTCTTACAAGGGGTAGACTCAGAGAAATAAAAAAGGGTATGGTCTAATCTCATCATGATTATAACTCATCTTAGGCTAAATAACACGGTTTTTTCTGAAAAATAGAGTGTCCACCGCCGCAGCGGACCTCTGCAGCATAGCTCTTTTGCACTAACGTAATGTCAATATGCAAGGAAGGACTTGGGGTGGGGCACGGAGACTTATGAGAGTGTCAATCTCACCAAAGTGAACTCAAGGGCTACTCGCTCTACGACAAAACCAAATCAACCACTTCCTAGTCAGACAATTAGTATGCCTCCAATCTCAACACTCAACGTCATCACGCCTTTTCGGTATCCAAAACAAATCCGGAATGTCAGGAAAGTTAAGGAGAGTATCACAACACTTATGGACTCAATCTACCAGTTCTGTCACCATCTGGGAAGGTACATTAATCACGATCCATCACAAAAAATGTGAAGAAAACTGAAATAGAAGTACTTGGAAAGATCTACCTTAAGCATAGAAACACTTATCCATGATCAAACATTAAAAAAAAACCATTTTAATTGCCAAATCAATGCATTTAGCTCACAAACGGTACGTCGCGAGCCACAACAAAATTGGAAATGATTACACTTAGATTGTAGAGCAAGAGACAAGGAACGCAATGTGCTATTCAGAATAGAATTCTGATTACCCGTTCAGGAGAAAAGAGGATTACAAGTTGTAGTCACAAGAAGCGTCCACAGTGCACGTTTTCTTTCTTCAGCTAATGATAATTTTTCTTCAAATCTAAGGGTCTTGACACTAAAAGTTAGGGGTCTTTCCCATGGCCATCCGGCCTCTTACAAGGGGTAGACTCAGAGAAATAAAAAAGGGTATGGTCTAATCTCATCATGATTATAACTCATCTTAGGCTAAATAACACGGTTTTTTCTGAAAAAAATAGAGTGTCCACCTCAAGGAAGTAGAGCTTGTAGTCATAGTTGAAGAGGAGGGTGTTCTTGTATGGCCAACGAGAAAATGAAACATACTATTACGAAAACAGTGCAACAATTCAACGAACTCCGCATTACAGATCGAACAGCAACGCCTCGAGGAGGAGCTAACCAGAGAAAAGGAACAAAATGAGAAGCTACAAGGCTCATATACAGTGGTTAGCAGGTCTCTCACTCAGCTCCTGGCCATACAAGAGACACCCTCCTCTTCAACTATGACTACAAGCTCTACTTCCTTGAGGTGGACACTCTATTTTTTCAGAAAAAAACCGTGTTATTTAGCCTAAGATGAGTTATAATCATGATGAGATTAGACCATACCCTTTTTTATTTCTCTGAGTCTACCCCTTGTAAGAGGCCGGATGGCCATGGGAAAGACCCCTAACTTTTAGTGTCAAGACCCTTAGATTTGAAGAAAAATTATCATTAGCTGAAGAAAGAAAACGTGCACTGTGGACGCTTCTTGTGACTACAACTTGTAATCCTCTTTTCTCCTGAACGGGTAATCAGAATTCTATTCTGAATAGCACATTGCGTTCCTTGTCTCTTGCTCTACAATCTAAGTGTAATCATTTCCAATTTTGTTGTGGCTCGCGACGTACCGTTTGTGAGCTAAATGCATTGATTTGGCAATTAAAATGGTTTTTTTTTAATGTTTTGATCATGGATAAGTGTTTCTATGCTTAAGGTAGATCTTTCCAAGTACTTCTATTTCAGTTTTCTTCACATTTTTTGTGATGGATCGTGATTAATGTACCTTCCCAGATGGTGACAGAACTTGGTAGGATTGAGTCCATAAGTGTTGTGATACCTCTCCTTAACTTTCCTGACATTCCGGATTTGTTTGGATACCGAAAAGGCGTGATGACGTTGAGTGTTGAGATTGGAGGCATACTAATTGTCTGACTAGGAAGTGGTTGATTTGGTTTTGTCGTAGAGCGAGTAGCCCTTGAGTTCACTTTGGTGAGATTGACACTCTCATAAGTCTCCGTGCCCCACCCCAAGTCGCTTCCTTGCATATTGACATTACGTTAGTGCAAAAGAGCTATGCTGCAGAGGTCCGCTGCGGCGGTGGACACTCTATTTTTTCAGAAAAAAACCGTGTTATTTAGCCTAAGATGAGTTATAATCATGATGAGATTAGACCATACCCTTTTTTATTTCTCTGAGTCTACCCCTTGTAAGAGGCCGGATGGCCATGGGAAAGACCCCTAACTTTTAGTGTCAAGACCCTTAGATTTGAAGAAAAATTATCATTAGCTGAAGAAAGAAAACGTGCACTGTGGAGGCTTCTTGTGACTACAACTTGTAATCCTCTTTTCTCCTGAACGGGTAATCAGAATTCTATTCTGAATAGCACATTGCGTTCCTTGTCTCTTGCTCTACAATCTAAGTGTAATCATTTCCAATTTTCTTGTGGCTCGCGACGTACCGTTTGTGAGCTAAATGCATTGATTTGGCAATTAAAATGGGTTTTTTTTTAATGTTTTGATCATGGATAAGTGTTTCTATGCTTAAGGTAGATCTTTCCAAGTACTTCTATTTCAGTTTTCTTCACATTTTTTGTGATGGATCGTGATTAATGTACCTTCCCAGATGGTGACAGAACTTGGTAGGATTGAGTCCATAAGTGTTGTGATACCTCTCCTTAACTTTCCTGACATTCCGGATTTGTTTGGATACCGAAAAGGCGTGATGACGTTGAGTGTTGAGATTGGAGGCATACTAATTGTCTGACTAGGAAGTGGTTGATTTGCTTTTGTCGTAGAGCGAGTAGCCCTTGAGTTCACTTTGGTGAGATTGACACTCTCATAAGTCTCCGTGCCCCACCCCAAGTCGCTTCCTTGCATATTGACATTACGTTAGTGCAAAAGAGCTATGCTGCAGAGGTCCGCTGCGGCGGTGGACACTCTATTTTTTTGGAAAAAAAACGTGTTATTTAGCCTAAGATGAGTTATAATCATGATGAGATTAGACCATACCCTTTTTTATTTCTCTGAGTCTACCCCTTGTAAGAGGCCGGATGGCCATGGGAAAGACCCCTAACTTTTAAAGTCAAAACCCTTAGATTTGAAGAAAAATTATCATTAGCTGAAGAAAGAAAACGTGCACTGTGGAGGCTTCTTGTGACTACAACTTGTAATCCTCTTTTCTCCTGAACGGGTAATCAGAATTCTATTCTGAATAGCACATTGCGTTCCTTGTCTCTTGCTCTACAATCTAAGTGTAATCATTTCCAATTTTGTTGTGGCTCGCGACGTACCGTTTGTGAGCTAAATGCATTGATTTGGCAATTAAAATGGTTTTTTTTTTATGTTTTGATCATGGATAAGTGTTTCTATGCTTAAGGTAGATCTTTCCAAGTACTTCTATTTCAGTTTTCTTCACATTTTTTGTGATGGATCGTGATTAATGTACCTTCCCAGATGGTGACAGAACTTGGTAGGATTGAGTCCATAAGTGTTGTGATACCTCTCCTTAACTTTCCTGACATTCCGGATTTGTTTGGATACCGAAAAGGCGTGATGACGTTGAGTGTTGAGATTGGAGGCATACTAATTGTCTGACTAGGAAGTGGTTGATTTGCTTTTGTCGTAGAGCGAGTAGCCCTTGAGTTCACTTTGGTGAGATTGACACTCTCATAAGTCTCCGTGCCCCACCCCAAGTCGCTTCCTTGCATATTGACATTACGTTAGTGCAAAAGAGCTATGCTGCAGAGGTCCGCTGCGGCGGTGGACACTCTATTTTTTTGGAAAAAACCGTGTTATTTAGCCTAAGATGAGTTATAATCATGATGAGATTAGACCATACCCTTTTTTATTTCTCTGAGTCTACCCCTTGTAAGAGGCCGGATGGCCATGGGAAAGACCCCTAACTTTTAAAGTCAAAACCCTTAGATTTGAAAAAAATTATCATTAGCTGAAGAAAGAAAACGTGCACTGTGGAGGCTTCTTGTGACTACAACTTGTAATCCTCTTTTCTCCTGAACGGGTAATCAGAATTCTATTCTGAATAGCACATTGCGTTCCTTGTCTCTTGCTCTACAATCTAAGTGTAATCATTTCCAATTTTTTTGTGGCTCGCGACGTACCGTTTGTGAGCTAAATGCATTGATTTGGCAATTTAAAATGGTTTTTTTTTTATGTTTTGATCATGGATAAGTGTTTCTATGCTTAAGGTAGATCTTTCCAAGTACTTCTATTTCAGTTTTCTTCACATTTTTTGTGATGGATCGTGATTAATGTACCTTCCCAGATGGTGACAGAACTTGGTAGGATTGAGTCCATAAGTGTTGTGATACCTCTCCTTAACTTTCCTGACATTCCGGATTTGTTTGGATACCGAAAAGGCGTGATGACGTTGAGTGTTGAGATTGGAGGCATACTAATTGTCTGACTAGGAAGTGGTTGATTTGGTTTTGTCGTAGAGCGAGTAGCCCTTGAGTTCACTTTGGTGAGATTGACACTCTCATAAGTCTCCGTGCCCCACCCAAGTCGCTTCCTTGCATATTGACATTACGTTAGTGCAAAGAGCTATGCTGCAGAGGTCCGCTGCGGCGGTGGACACTCTATTTTTTCAGAAAAAAACCGTGTTATTTAGCCTAAGATGAGTTATAATCATGATGAGATTAGACCATACCCTTTTTTATTTCTCTGAGTCTACCCCTTGTAAGAGGCCGGATGGCCATGGGAAAGACCCCTAACTTTTAGTGTCAAGACCCTTAGATTTGAAGAAAAATTATCATTAGCTGAAGAAAGAAAACGTGCACTGTGGAGGCTTCTTGTGACTACAACTTGTAATCCTCTTTTCTCCTGAACGGGTAATCAGAATTCTATTCTGAATAGCACATTGCGTTCCTTGTCTCTTGCTCTACAATCTAAGTGTAATCATTTCCAATTTTCTTGTGGCTCGCGACGTACCGTTTGTGAGCTAAATGCATTGATTTGGCAATTAAAATGGTTTTTTTTTAATGTTTTGATCATGGATAAGTGTTTCTATGCTTAAGGTAGATCTTTCCAAGTACTTCTATTTCAGTTTTCTTCACATTTTTTGTGATGGATCGTGATTAATGTACCTTCCCAGATGGTGACAGAACTTGGTAGGATTGAGTCCATAAGTGTTGTGATACCTCTCCTTAACTTTCCTGACATTCCGGATTTGTTTGGATACCGAAAAGGCGTGATGACGTTGAGTGTTGAGATTGGAGGCATACTAATTGTCTGACTAGGAAGTGGTTGATTTGCTTTTGTCGTAGAGCGAGTAGCCCTTGAGTTCACTTTGGTGAGATTGACACTCTCATAAGTCTCCGTGCCCCACCCCAAGTCGCTTCCTTGCATATTGACATTACGTTAGTGCAAAAGAGCTATGCTGCAGAGGTCCGCTGCGGCGGTGGACACTCTATTTTTTTGGAAAAAAACCGTGTTATTTAGCCTAAGATGAGTTATAATCATGATGAGATTAGACCATACCCTTTTTTATTTCTCTGAGTCTACCCCTTGTAAGAGGCCGGATGGCCATGGGAAAGACCCCTAACTTTTAAAGTCAAAACCCTTAGATTTGAAGAAAAATTATCATTAGCTGAAGAAAGAAAACGTGCACTGTGGAGGCTTCTTGTGACTACAACTTGTAATCCTCTTTTCTCCTGAACGGGTAATCAGAATTCTATTCTGAATAGCACATTGCGTTCCTTGTCTCTTGCTCTACAATCTAAGTGTAATCATTTCCAATTTTGTTGTGGCTCGCGACGTACCGTTTGTGAGCTAAATGCATTGATTTGGCAATTAAAATGGTTTTTTTTTTTATGTTTTGATCATGGATAAGTGTTTCTATGCTTAAGGTAGATCTTTCCAAGTACTTCTATTTCAGTTTTCTTCACATTTTTTGTGATGGATCGTGATTAATGTACCTTCCCAGATGGTGACAGAACTTGGTAGGATTGAGTCCATAAGTGTTGTGATACCTCTCCTTAACTTTCCTGACATTCCGGATTTGTTTGGATACCGAAAAGGCGTGATGACGTTGAGTGTTGAGATTGGAGGCATACTAATTGTCTGACTAGGAAGTGGTTGATTTGCTTTTGTCGTAGAACGAGTAGCCCTTGAGTTCACTTTGGTGAGATTGACACTCTCATTAAGTCTTCGTGCCCCACCTCGAGTTGCTTCCTTGCATATTGACATTATGTTAGTGCAAAAGAGCTATGCTGCAGACATCCTCGCGGCGACCCGCTAACACATCCCTAGACCCATTACTTGTGCTATGGAGTTTACCATTGACATGGAGCTAGGTGCTAGCCAGCCGATGACCATTAGATAGAGAGCTAGGAGACCGTAGATTTTATTGTTTAGAGAGAGTTCTCTTATCCCTCCTGGTTGCACTAGACCCTTGATTTGTGTAGATTGATTATGGTGCAATAGATACATGTGCACATACTAGAGGCACTTATTTCCCTTTGGGTTTTTTCCCTCTAAGCATCCAAGTATGAGACCTTAGTCTAGAATTTCTTTTATTTTCATATACATAATAAAACTATCATTTCTATGATGACACACCTTTGTAAAGGAGGAGTGTTGAAGGGTGAGAATCAACAACATGCATTGCGCTTCCATTGATGTATACACACATGTGTATACATACTTTTCTTGTATCTACGGGCTTTATGAAAGTTCCAGCTTGTATTTGTGAGCCTAGGCCTTTTATGCACATTTGGGTGGCCATCCACTTCTTAAAAAACTCTAGGTATAAACGTCAAATGCTACAATGTGAACCTCATTCTTTTGAGAGCTAGGGTGGAGAGTAGAGGAGAGAGGTAGCTATGGAGATGGAGTTCCCCTCTCACATTGTAGCTAGCATTGGGTTGATAATGCAAAGCTACTTGTCTCTCTATGCTTCTCTCACATGTCTCTATGTGTTGTGATGCTTAGATTTGTGACTATTAGTCTCTAATTTTATCTAATCATTCTCTCCTCTTGCTAATTTTCTCATGTGTTGTGCACTTTCTTCATGTGTGTGCTTTATTAGAGTGTGTGTTTTGAGGCAATGGCATTGCATTTCTCTAATCTTGGCTTCCATATTCTTGTGTGTGCATGATTTTGTGTGTGAATGTTCGTCATTGGTGAGAGATTAGCATCATTTCCTTGAGCTTGTGAGACTTGAGTGATGGATCGAGGTGTGTGTTCGAAGAGCTTCCATCTCTTCTTGCATTCCCTCTTCTCTAATCACTAACTCCTACTCTCTCATTAGAGTCCTCAATCTGTCACATTTGGTGCATCCACGCCTTCATGCACTAGCAGGGTTCCGATCCACCGGATTGACATTATTTTGGTGGGTTGTGAGCTATGCTATGACCTCCAACATCCACTTGGTTTCCGGGAAACACACTCAAAATCACTATTCTTGGACTTTGTAGGCACACATCCCTGCACAAAGAAGCCCCACAAGAAACATACTTTTGGCTCCATGCAAACGACGGGTAAAAGCATTGGCAAAAAGCCCTCTCAAATTCACTCTACATGATCTTGGCATGCACACACATCTATCCAAAATCCCCTCTCTGTAGACACAAAAGGCTCAAAGGCCCTAGACAAATGCCATTAAAATAATACAAAAATACCCTTTATAGGGAGGTTCCACTCATTTTTGGCATCTACATTCCATTGGTCCACTTGGCATCCAATTTTAGCAGCTTTAGGGAGGCATCTCCCCTTGCTTGACCTGCTCTCATTTACTCTCTTTCACGTGGATCGAGGGCACTTTACAAGATTGAGACTTCACTCTCTCTCTCTCTCTCTGAGCTATTGATGCTCTGTGTGTTTGTGTTTACGGTGGTTACTATGATAAAGCTTAACTTGGTTTTACCTTATTATTATTACTCTTGTCCCATACTAGTTTAAGATAAATTTTGTGCTTAGAAGGATTAAAAATGGGGGGGGGGGGGGGGGGGGGAGGCTTCTTTTATTTTGAATCTGTAGTTGAAATGTTGCTGGTGTGATAGAAATTATATGCATAGCTCAAGTAGAATCTCATAAATTCCAAAGAAGTAAGAGAAATTTTCTTGCACTTTGAGAATCAAGCACCTGCAAAGGAGTCCAATTCTTCTTTAAGCCGGTCCGAATGAGTGTTGGCACCTGCTCTAGATATAATTTTGGTGATTGCTTTGACCTATGTCTCCTTGCAATCAACCTCTTGTAGATCAAAATTGGTGAGTTCTTGAGCATCTCCAACTCCTTATTTAGTTGCTCCAATTTATTGTAGAAGCCACTATAACACTACAAGAGATCAACTCAATATCAACGCCAAATTACTGACATTGATGGTGGGCGTCGATATATGCGAGGTTAAATCTAGAAGGAGACTCAAGTTTTTTTAAAAATTAATTTTTTAATTCCGACGGTGATACAGATGGCGGTACCGACGCTCTTACTGATTTGCATACTGATGTAGATACTGATGGTTATACCGACGTCACCTGCAAAAACAAAACCCGTGGCTTCTCTTCTACGTTTTTCATCCCATTTTTCAAAATCTCTCTTGCTCTCCTCCTCCTCTCTTGCTTTAGATCTACTGTTGTGGGGCTTTTCAGGCGTGGGATGTCCACTCACATACTCTCCTGCATCAACAAGGTACTAGGGTGTAAGCATGTTAACATGTCACTCTTTTTGTGTTAGTTAGTATGTGCCAACAAGCACACATCGTTAGCATAAGGACAATATTTAGGATGACTATATGGAATTGTGTATTTAAAATGATTGGGATGCAATCATGGAAGGTTGAGTGATAGGACATTTTTTGAACTCAAATTTTAACTTGGTGAGCCAAGGCTCCCTTTTTCCAGTCTCAGCAGTTAGTTTTGGCGGGGACTTTACTCAGTGAAGTGTATTGATGAAGCATTAGGAAAAGTTTGGACTCAAAAATGGGCCTTGTAAGAATTGTTGATGTGGCATAGCTTTCAAAAAGTGGGGATCGGTTTTTTTTTTTTTGCAAATAAGATCCAAACTTGTCGGAGGTTGGATATTTAGAATCTACTCTTCAAATGCTATCTGTTGATATACAGCATGCATGTATCGGACATTGCCTTCATGTAGATCTAGAAAAGGTGATTTTAGATTACCGTAACGATAACAAAACCTGGCTGATTGAAAAAAAATGGCATAACTTTCATAGAAGTCATCCAAACTTTTTGGACCTTGGCTCTTTAGAATCCATTTTTCAAGAACTTTCCAATGATAGGTCATTTCATGGGGTTCTAAGCAATATTTAGAGGGGTCTACCGGGTTGCTTTCTTTTGTACAACTTTGATGATGTGGCACTCTTAAAAGGCCCAAAAATGAGTTCAAAAGTTTCCTAATGCATGCAAAGAAGCGAGGCATGGGGGCCATAGGCAAGAGACGTGGGGGTTTTGCCAAGTAGCCCTTAGTTGTTTCTTCACATGCTGCGGGGGGCGGGAGGGTGGGGGGGGGGGGAGAGAGAGAGAGGAGAGAGAGAGAGAGAGAGAGAGAGAGAGAGAGAGAGAGAGAGAGAGAGAGCTTGGACTACCAATGAGAGACCTCCGAGGACTCGTTCGACTATCCACCAACCAAGAAACACAGTAGGGCCAAGTCTACAACTGCTTCTCCTCCACCTTGCAAAAGAGTTAAGCTGCCTGATTCCCAAGGATCCCCAATGTCACAATTCACGCATGCAGGCAAAGGAAGGAACGGCTCAAGATCTCTCTCTCTCTCTCTCTCTCTCTCTGTCTCTCTCTCTTCCCCCCCTGCCCCCCTCCCTCCCTCCCCTATGAGTGTGTGTGTGTTCCTTTGTTCAGTGTCCCCTGCATGAAGTCCTGGATCGGCTCCCCAATGAGTAGTGGATTTGGCATTCACAACCAGAGAGAGAGAGAGAGAGGAGAGAGAGAGAGAGGAGAGAGAGAGAGAGAGAGAGAGAGAGAGAGAGAGAGAGAGAGAGAGAGAGAGAGAGAGAGAGAGAGAGGCATTACATATGTAGATGGAATGTATTTTGTCAGATTATACTCTCTTGATCATGTAACCTTTTGGTTTTTGCTAAGGTTCATATTGCATGTGTGCAATCTGCCGATGGAGAGCCTCAAAAGTGGAGATCCCATTGCAATAGAAATTATGTGTAACTATGGAAGATTTCATGCTGCTTATGGCCTCTCCATGAGTGGTTAGGAGTCCAAATTGGTGAGGTGGGAGTAGCTCACTGATGTGGAATGGTTCACTGTGTTCAAATAGAGGAAGGATCCCAGCCAGTACTGCATTAAATGCAATTGCATCCGCAACAGCATCATATATGAGCAAGTGATGCAGTTACACCATGAGGTCTACCAGAAGGGTCCAACAAACATGGAGATCAGCTCTACTTTTACAAAGGGATTTGTCAAAGAATTCAGTCTTGTGTTGATTGCAAGTGGTACAACCATGAAGTTCAATTGGGCTAAGTTCATTGAGGCAGTATTTGCAGGATCTTCGTGAGAAGGGCTACTTTGAGGGCCATGTCAACAAGTGGAGGATTCATAATTCTCAGCATCAAGTTCCAAAACATGAGTATGAGTTAGTTGAAATGTGGGAGGACAAATCGGGCCGAGTAGGTATGAGCAATAGGTCAGCTTCCAAGGGCGCACCATTGTCTCGTCGTAGCAATCAGCAGAAGGCAAAAAGCCTTTCATTTTTGACTTGGAGGATTTGCAACGCTGTCGGGGGATATGTGTTCGCTACGTGAGCCGGGCAGGCGCTGGGCCTCTGGCTGTGGGATGTGAGAAAGAGAAAGAACAAGAACAATTGATGCAATTGACTCTGGTAATCGCCGTAATCATCAATTAATTGATTAATATGTTTGAGTACAACTTAATCTTTAGCCAAGGCGGGATGTTAACAGCACCGTCACTTGGATCATCTGCTAACTAGGAGTTTAAGCTCCTGTTTTACAGAATTAACCGGGCCGTTAATGACACCGGACTTAACAAAATGATTAATCAAACATTTGTTGATGACAATGATGGAAATTTTCTCCTGTCGCTTAGTCTGCCTCAACTGACCTTAGGGTCTGTAAACTTTATCTTTCTATGTTGGTCTTTCCCTGCTTAGATAGCACTCAAGAGCTTTCTGCAGAGCTCCTTTTCCTCACTTAACCTCATTTTCTCCTTGCCTTCTTGATCATGGCCACTCATCTTATGCTCGATGAGAGAGAGACTTCATTTTTGCTTTGCCCCTCGTTCTGTCTTTCTTGCCTTGGCTTGCTCCGATCTTGGTTGCTTATTTTATCGACTTTGCTTGGAATGCCCTTTTTCCTTGGCTTGCTCAAGCTCTATTTCTTCCCACTGGCTTCGAGAACTAGCGAGAGAGATTTCCTATAGAAGGAGTTTGCCCCTTCCTTTCCTTTGCTTTCCTTGCTCGAAGAGAGCACTCCTTGTTTTGGTTGGATTGGAGATTGAGAGAGAGAGAGAGAGAGAGAGAGAGAGAGAGAGAGAGAGAGAGAGAGAGAGAGAGAGAGAGAGAGAGAGAGAGAGAGAGAGAGAGAGAGATAGCCTTGCTCGGTCATCAGAGCTCTACTTCGAGAGCCTTCCTTCGAGTCTTGCTTCGGTCCTCGCCAAGCTCGAGCTTACCTCCTCCTTGGCTTTGTGCCCTCGAGGTATTCGCCTCCTTTTCTTCGCCCTTCAATACGAGAGAGAGAACGAGAGGGATGGCAAGCCCCCCCTTGAGGTCAAGAGCCTTCCCCTCTCTTTGATAGCCCTCGTTAACTCCTCCTTTCCTCGTTTTTTCTTGCTATAACCGCCCATGCAAAAGGCATCCCCCTATTATTAGCATGCCCCCCCCCCCCCCCCCACCCCTTAGTAGTGGCTCCCGGCGTCATTGACGTGGCGCGGGAGTCGGCCCAATGATGTGGCAGGGCCGGGGTTCGACTAGCATGAAAATCACCGGGACTGACGCCGAAAGAGGTAACCTTGCCATGCTGGACAGTTTTTGCTTCATCCTCGCGCTCGTCAGAGCAACCCATAGGCGGGCGCAAGCTCTTCCTCTTCCCCTGCGCTGCCCGTCATCGCTGCCTGCTCACGCTTTTCTTTATTCCCTTTTTCTTTTTATTTCCACACTAAATTAACTTTAAGCCCTTGTGGGCGGCATCCCATGGGTGGCCTCAGCTTTTAGCGGGCGGCTTTAGGCCCTTGTAGGGCACCACATTTGTCATGCATATCGGCACTGCCTTGTTGGTTATATCCCGCAATCAATGCATTCCGAGAGGTCACATTCGAACATGAAGCTCTTCAAGCACTTTTTATACTTAATGAGACGTACACCACATTTGACATACATGTAGCTGCTATCAATGCACTGCAGGAGATAATCATTAGGAAAATTTTGAACTCATTTTTGGGCCTTTTAAGAGTGCCACATCATCAAAGTTGTACAAAAGAAAGCAACCCGGTAGACCCCTCTAAATATTGCTTAGAACCCCATGATATGACCTATCATTGGAAAGTTCTTGAAAAATGGATTCTAAAGAGCCAAGGTCCGAAAAGTTTGGATGACTTCTATGAAAGTTATGCCATTTTTTTTCAATTAGCCAGGTTTTGTTATTGTTACGGTAATCAAAAATCACCTTTTTCTAGATCTACATGAAGGCAATGTCCGATACATGCATGCTATATATCAATAGATAGCATTTGAAGAGTAGATTCTAAATATCCAACCTCCGACAAGTTTGGATCTTATTTGCAAAAAATTTACCGATCCCCACTTTTTGAAAGCTATGCCACATCAACGATTCTTACAATGCCCATTTTTTAGTCCAAACTTTTCCTAATGATTTTGGACAAGATTGTCCTCGAGTCACTTACTTTGCTGCACTCCAAATCCCGAGCGAGAGCCAAAATCTCCCAGATGGCACTCCGTACGAGCCGACCAGAGTGGTACGGAACCGACCCCCAGTGAATCTTTATCGACCAATATCTTGGAGACCGGAACTCCAATCACCAATCTGAAAAGACCAACGTGCTCCAGAAGTAGAGCACTTCAGGCCCATGCATTCATTTCATCTCTGTCACCTTAGCTGCAGTTGCCCAATCCGGTACGGATTTGCAATCGACTCAAACTTTAAACTGCCATAACTTCTTCACCGTAGCTCCAATCGACGAGCTGTAAAGACAGGCCGGTAGAGGACTTCAAGCACTGCACTTCTAGATCATAATCTCTCATCTGTGTTCACTGCAAGCATAATCATTTTTGGCATCATTAAGGCATATTTTGGCTCTTTTAAGCCACATCTAGCATACATTAATCATTAAACTTGGCCTGTTATCAAGCCCTGATCACTGCTCAGTAAATGTGTAGGCTTCAAAGAAGCTTAGCTTGCATTTCTCTGCTCTTTTTCTCATCATGGCAGCGGAGCTGCACGACATTCACCCCCTCTGAACCTACACAACCTCCGGTCTGTGCCAACAGCACTTCAATCTGCATCTGCTTTAGGTACTTGAAGCTCCTTACCCATCATCAGACTCACATAACTATATGAAAAATGAAATAAGACTTATACCCTATCATCAATGTTCTAGCTTAACCATTAGGTAGCTACCCATCAAAAATCTCTGAACTATATCTGCCGTATCTTCAAAGCATTCAATTATGGATAATCTGTTTAGTGAACCCGCCAGACTCAAGTGCTCCAGTTAATGATTCACACGGCTTGACCATTAAGCTCTCTTTAAGGAACCCTGTCAAGCTCAAGTATGCCTTACTTTGTCTGCACATGGAATGGCCGTCAAGTCGTTTACTTCAAGTTTTGTTAGCAGAACCAACTCAATAGATGTGAAGATACTTCATCAATTATCCAAAGAAGTCAACTGGAAGCCAGCCATGTAATCTTATTGAATGCATAACCAAAACTATTCTGACTTAGCATAATCTAGAAAACAAAACCTTGTACCATGCAATCTGCTGCAAGAGATAGCTGGTACTCTTCAAATCTGGAACTTTGCACTTTATTAGCCCCTGGGATCAAACGGGAAACTAATCATTTGCCCAATTGTGAGCATTCCTTTAAAAAATTTGTACCATCCTCCAGGATCATATGGAATATAAAGTAACTGACAGCAATCATAGCTAGCATGATAACCTCCTGGGTCATAAGGTAGAGGATGATCATATTTCAAGTATATTGCATCTCCACAAACTTTCTCATAGCATAGGAACAAAAAGTCCCAAATTTCCATCATAGCAGAACCCAGAGGCAAAGTCAATTCAGTCACTATGGTTTCCAAAATATCAGTGTGCATTTGTGAGTCATTGAATGCCATCACTTCATTTGATACCACAAATGCTGCATGGCTGCCTTCTCTAGTAGGCACAAACTCCTCTAGAGCCTCATCCAAAAGAAACATAAGCTCTTCATCATATGTTGCAGGATGTTCTTCACTACTTTTGTCACAAGGAGCTCGAAATTCCTCTAACACATCATCAAGCAGATCCATAAGCTCCATATCTTCCTCCTTGGAAGAACCACCTAGTTTGTGAGTATTATCACAAGAAACCTCATGGCTTGTTGCATACATAGGTACGAATTGTTCTGGCAGCTTCACACTCCCATTCAAATATCTTTCCACTTCAATAGCACAAGTCTCAGCATGCATTACAAAGATAGCATCAATTTCTTTTTCCATAGCATCATCATAGCAAACCCTGTAACCCGTAGAAGTCATAAACTGATTATCATCCATCACCCCCTCTGAATATGCATCTCCATAATCATAATCTTTGTCTTGGTTCACATCAAATACATATGGTTGAGCATCAAATACATCTACATCATCACCAGTGTCCTGCAATGCAGCCATAGACATGAAACCCTCTTGTATAGCATCATCCAAAACAATTTCTTTTGCATGTAATGTTGCATAAGCATTCTCTTCATGTTCTATACCCAAAGAGCACTCCAAATGGGCATCCACATCACATATTGACTCTGACAAACATGTTTCTTGATCACTGCTAGCAACTATGCTTGTATGCAAACCATGTTCTGGCTCTGAGAAACCTGCTTTCTCATTTATGTCACTTTGAGAGGATATGACTGCATGCTTAGCATCCATAGAGTCATATCTGCTTTGGAATAAAGAAGACAATCCCAATCAAGCATAAACAGTATCTACGATGAAATCATCATCTGCATGCAATAATGTCTTGTCTTCCAGAAGACATGCATCATTAACAGATTCTAACTTAGCTCGGATAGAATATTGATCACCTGTATGATATGCTTTTTGCATTAAGAAAAATGGATCCTCATCTTGTCTGCTTTGAATTTTTTGAAGCTCCAGGTCTTTATTCACTGAGATCCCCTGTAAAATTGCTTTTGCAAAAGCATCCCAATTATCTGCATATGTTCTTGCAATAACTTGAACTTGCTCCTTAATATCGTCACACACAAGCTGGTCAAACTCTGCAATCATTTGAACTTCTGGCACTCTTTCATGCTTCATTTCTTGCTCGTAATACTCTAGGTAGCCGTTTGGATCATATTCACCATCAAACATTCATCTTTCATCGCACACTGCATCCAATGCTGCATTTAAAGCTTCTTATCTGCTTCTTTTTCTTCACGGATTCTACTTCATGCAATGATCCTTGCATCTTTTGCATCATCTTGGAAAAATCTGGAACTCCTGATTTTCCATTAGAAACATGTGTGATAAATTCTTCAAATAATTTCTTCATCTCCGCTGGAATCTCCATCTACATCTCCCACCCCGGCTCGTTTTGCGTCGCGTTCACCAAAGATGTCGGGGGATATGTGTTCGCTACGTGAGCCGGGCAGGCGCTGGGCCTCTGGCTGTGGGAGGTGAGAAAGAGAAAGAACAAGAACAATTGATGCAACTAACTCTGGTAATCGCCGTAATCATCAATTAATTGATTAATATGTTTGAGTACAACTTAATCTTTAGCCAAGGCGGGCTAATAACAGCACCGTCACTTGGATCATCTGCTAACTAGGAGTTTAAGCTCCCGTTTTACAGAATTAATCGGGCCGTTAACGTCACCGGACTTAACAAAATGACTAATCAAACATTTGTTGATGACATTGATGGAAATTTTCTCCTGTCGCTTAATCTGCCTCAACTGACCTTAGGTTCTGTAAACTTTATCTTTCTATGTTGGTCTTTCCCTGCTTAGATAGCAGTCAAGAGCTTTCTGCAGTGCTCCTTTTCCTCACTTAACCTCATTTTCTCCTTGCCTTCTTGATCATGGCCGCTCATCTTATGCTCGATGAGAGAGAGACTTCATTTTTGCTTTGCCCCTCGTTCTGTCTTTCTTGCCTTGGCTTGCTCCGATCTTGGTTTCTTGTTTTATCGACTTTGCTCGGAATGCCCTTTTTCCTTGGCTTGATCAAGCTCTATTGCTTCCCATTGGCTTCGAGAACTAGCGAGAGAGATTTCCTATAGAAGGAGTTTGCCCCTTCCTTTCCTTTGCTTTCCTTGCTCGGAGAGAGCACGCCTTTTTTTGGTTGGATTGGAGATCGAGAGAGAGAGAGAGACAGAGAGAGAGAGAGATAGCCTTGCTCGGTCATCAGAGCTCTACTTCGAGAGCCTTCCTTCGAGTCTTTCTTTGAGCCTTGCTTCGGTCCTCGCCAAGCTCGAGCTTACCTCCTCCTTGGCTTTGTGCCCTCGAGGTCTTCGCCCTTCAATATGAGAGAGAGAACGAGAGGGATGGCAAGGCCCCCCTTTGAGGTCGAGAGCCTTCCCCTCTCTTTGATAGCCCTCGTTAACTTGCAATACACCCTTCACTCGTTGGCTTGCAATACCCTCATGCCAAGACATCCCGCTATTAATAGTGTGTGCCCTCTTTTTGCAATGGCGCCGGCGTCATTGACGTTGACGGACGCAAAGCGGACCCCGAACCCCGACGGCCTCTAAAACGCCGGGGACCGAATGGCTCGCCTTGAGCCTGCCACGGTAAAGCGAACAGGGGCACCACCTAGCTTTGAGCGGCTAGGACGCAAAGCCCACGATGATATGAACACCGCAAGCCTACATACACACACACACACACACACACACACACACACACACACACACACACACAGAGAGAGAGACAGAGAGAGAGAGAGAGAGAGAGAGAGAGAGAGAGAGAGAGAGAGGAGAGAGAGAGAGAGAGAGAACACTCGCAATTGATGAAAACAACCTCGGGGGTGTGAGGGTGAATTATTTCTGCAATATTTACAAGGTGGCATGCCATGGTGGTAGAGAGGTAGGGGGAAGAGATGGTGAAACCTACTTGGTGCGTTCTCTAGGGCGACTCAATGACTGCAAATGTTCATTGCCAAGAGCGTGCATACGTGTGTGCATCGACCATTGGAGTCGAGAGATGGGTGTGAGTCCCTTCGCATGGTGCAATTTCCAAGGCAAACCCAACACACAAGACCCTAAACCCTCTCCCGTGATGGTGATGGTGTCAATCCCTCCTACTACACTCTACCCAATGCTTGGTTCCACATAAGTTGCCCCCCCCCCCCCCCCCCGATAGTGACCTCTCAGTGCCAATTTATAGGTGTTGGCTGCTTGGATTATGGTAATCCCAATGTGCTTAGGGTAATCTTAATCGGGGAGACAAAGCAAGTGGTGGGCCCGGAGTGGTTGACCCTTGCTTTGTTTTGGGGATGGTTATTAAAAGATGGGAATCTCTAGGTGGGCCTTTGTTATCGTCACTTAGAGAGAGGATATTTACAAAAGGGAAATTTACAATGGCTTGGGTGAAAACTAAAGATAATGGTAAAATAACCTAAAATTACTGAGATGGCATCGAGGTTGCGTGTAGCCGGAGAATGGCGAGCTGCCGATGCGTTGGTGTCAAGCGTACTTCTTTTCGGAGTCGGCCGGGGCATGCCTTCGGCGCATTTTCTATTTTTGTCGTTGGCGGCGCGTGCTTTGGATCCTTTTTCTTCCGTTTGTCGATGTCATAGCGTTTATGCATGTGTGTATGTATGTATGTGTGGGAGCATGTGTGTGTGTATATCTTTTTTTCGTAGGTGAGTGCGTATATGTATATGTATGTGCGCATGTGTGCGTGGGAACACGGGAAAGGGGGGGGGGTTATATTGTATATATATATATATATATATATATGTATAATTTATATATTTTTTCTCTCTTTTTTTCCTGTGGCGGATGGCGGACTGTTTGCGCATGGCGGAAGGAGAGGGGGTAGGAGTGTGGTGGGGTGTGTGTGTGTGGGTGAGTGTGTGTGTGTGTGTGTGTTTCAACTGCTGCCGCAAGGCGAGTGTGTGTGGGTGTGTGGTATGCTGCGGACTGCGCACGAGAGAGTGTGTGTGAGTGAGTGGTATGCTGCGGACTGCGCATGGGAGAGAGAGGAGAGGTGGGGGGAAGGTGTGGTGGGGTGTGTGTGTGTGTGCGTGAGTGTGTGTGTATGTGTGTGGCTGCTGCCGCAAGGCGAGAGAGAGAGAGAGAGCGAGAGAGAGAGAGAGAGAGAGAGAGAGAGAGAGAGAGAGAGAGAGAGAGAGAGAGAGAGAGAGAGAGAGAGAGAGAGAGAGAGAGAGAGAGAGAGAGAGAGATTTGTGATGGCGGCATCCGGATGAGAAAGAGAGAGAGTTGGCGTGCTGCCGCAAGGCGTGAGAGGGAGAGAGGGAGGGTGAGGGGATAAGGGATAGAGAGAGAGTGTGAGGGAGAGTGAGGGAGAGAGGGGGTATGGTGGGGCATGGGTTTGTATGGGTAAGAGGGAGAGGGGGAGGGTGGTCCGTCTTGCATGGGCTTAAGGACGAAGGACAACTAAGTCAATGGGGGGGGAAATATAGGGGGGGGGGGGGGGGGAGGGAATGAGGGGAAGGAGGGTGGGGAAGATTGGGGGGGGGGGGGGGGGGGGGGGGGGGGGGGGGGGGGGGGGGGAGGGTAGGAGAGGGAGGGGGGGAGGGGGGGGGGGGGGGGGGGGGGGGGGGGGGGTGGTCTCACGCGGCTCACACCGAGGGAGCACGAGAGAGGGGTTGGGGGGGTTTCTTCTTAATTTCTGCCTTGCCGGGGAGGGTAAATCGGGGGGGGGGGGGGGGGGGAAGGAGGGGGAGGATGGTATGTAAAGAAAATGGGGGGGAGAGAGTGCAAGAGTTTTATCTGATGCCCGTGGGGCGGGAAGGGAAAGATGAGTTACGGTGGGGGGGTACTGAGAGTGGGGGGGGGGGGGGGGGGGGGGGGGGTGAAATGAGTTTTTTTTTTTCTTTTATTTTCCAAAAGCCGGCTATCAACGTGGCATGGGAACCATCTCCATGACGTGGCAGGTCAAATCCGGACCAGCGCAGATTTCGCTGCATCTTGGACCGAATGTGTGCGCGCTACCGAGTTATGCCTTTCTCCCTTCTTGCTCGACATCGCCCGATGCTCGCTGTTGCCGGCGCGAGTTTCCCTCTCCCCCTGCGCTCTGCCCCCCGTCATCTGCCCGCCATGAAGGCTTCTTCTTTGTTTTTCTTTCCCCATCCACACACTAAGCCCTTAATTCTTCTTTTGGGCGGCCAAGGTTGTGGCATTGGGCGGCCTCACATTCTCTCTTCCCATTTGCTCAAAAATGTCAGGGGCCTCATTACCATTTCCATTCTGAGAGTATCCAGATACCATTCCAAATGATAGCATCCTCTTTAACAATGCTATCAAACAAAAGCCTTGCAGCTAATACTCGACCACACTTACTATACATATTCACGAGCAAGGTGACCATAATCACATTTAGCTTTGAACCTGTACCTATGAATTGAGCATGCAACTGAGCACCTTTTGTTACAGCTCCGACATTTGCGCAAGCTGAAAGAACGCTTGTAAAAGTAACTTTGTTTGGTATAAACCCTTCATTATGCATAATCTCATAAAGCTGTATGGCATCTCTATCATCCCCATGTTGCATATGTGCAGTAATAATGGCATTCTAAAACCTGGACGTAAGACAAAAACTCCCAGGTGAGACACCAACCAAGCCGACCAGACCGGTATGGAACCGGCCCCCGGTGAATCTTAAACGGCCAATATCTTGGCGACCGAGACTCCGATCACTGATCTGAAAAGACCGACGAGCTCCAGAAAATGAGCACTTCATGCCCGTGCATTCATTTCAATTATGTCACATCAGTTGCAGTTGCCCAATCCGGTACGGATCTGCAATCGACTTGAACTTCAAACTGCCATAACTTCCTCCTTGTAGCTCCAATCAACGAGCCGTAAAGACAGACCGGTAGAGCACTTCAAGCACTGCAGTTCTAGATCATAATCTCCTATTTGTGTTCACTTCAAGAAGAATCATTTTTGGCATCATTAAGGAATCTTTTGGCTCTTTTAAGCCGCATCTAGCATACATTAATCATTAAACTTGGCCTGTTATCAAGCCCTGATCACTGCTCAGTAAATGTGTAGGCTTCAAAGAAGCTTAGCTTGCATTTCTCTGCTCTTTTTCTCATCATGGCAGCGGAGCTGCAAGACAACGCATCACAAAAATTTTCCTTCATCTGAGAACACAATTGCATGATGCTTAAAAGGATCTCAAAAATTCACAACAGGAGCTAGAAGCCTCAACGGTATTGCAAGCAAGCAATGTGAAGGTCAACCCAATTGTTGTGGCGATACGATAGAAGCTGCATGATGCTATCAATGAACTGCAAACTTTATCACAGAGGTGTGATCTAAATGCAAAGAGAAAAATGGAGCTCGAGGTGAAAATTGACACAATGAAAGAGACACTCAATGATTTGAGGTGTCCTCACTGTGAGGACACTCAAGTTGATAGTTACATTGACATAACCTCTCACCTAGTAAGTATTGGTGACTTTCAAACTAGCACCTTATGTTTGGTACATGTGCACAGCTAACCTGTGACTTACCATGCTCTTTTTGTCTTTTTTTGTAGACTGAGGTAGAGGTCAAGGAATCCACAGTGCATGCTATTGAAAGTCTACTGCACTTGCTGGTGCATATGCAATCCAGGCTACAAGGCTCTTTTTCCCCACTACACTATGTAATTTAGCTATTGCCAGCTTTACGACGGATAGAGGGGTGCATGATGATCCTGGGAAGGATTAGTGTACCGGCTGTGGTATGCCACTTGAAGAATAGGAAATACTTGCAATGGTCAAGCTGCCCTGTGAACATAGCTACCACCTACTCTGCTTTGCAGTTGCTTGCTCCCTTGGGATTGAATGTAGGGCGTCCACCTGTCAGTAGAGGATGCCAGTAGAGTAGTTGTGCAAGACTATATGGGAATATCATCCAATCCCATCAGACACTGGTAAGATAATCATAAATGCCATGTATGCTAATCAACATTCTCAAAATGCTAACCAGCATAGTGATTTGGTTAACTAGCACATATGGTATGCTAACTAGCATATTGGGTATGCTAGATATCAATTATAGAATTACAAGAAGCATTTTGAGCATAGTAGTAGTATGCTACATAGCATACTGGGTATGCTAGTTAGCATTTTGAACATACCAACTAGCATATTTGGTGTGACAACTAAGCATGCTTGGAGGTATACAGGTATGCTAACTAGCATAGTGGGGATGCTAACTAACATATTGGGTACGCTAACTAACATATTGGGTATGCTAACTAGCATACATGGAATTATCATTAGCATCCAAAGCATAGTAGTAGTATGCTAAATAGCATACTAGATATGCTAGTTAGTATATTGAACATACTAACTAGCATATTTGGTGTCCCAACTAAGCATGCTAACTAGCATACATGGAATTATAATTAGCATTTTGAGCATAGAATTAATATGCTACAGAGCATACTGGGTATGCTAGTTAGCATATTGAACATACTAACTAGCATATTTGGTGTGCCAACTAAGCATACGTGCACGTATGCAAGGTATGCTAACTAGCATACTTGATATGCTTACTAGCATGCCAACAAGAATACTGGGTATGCTAACTAACATATTGGGTATGCCAACTAGCATACAAGATATGCTAACTAACATATTTGATATGCTAACTAGCGTACTTGGTATGCTAACTAACATGCTGGTAATGCTAACTAGCATGTTGGGTATGCTAACTAGCATACATGGAATTATAATTAGCATCCTGAGAATAGTAGAAGTATGCTACATAGCATACAAGGTATGCTAGTTAGCATATTGAACATACCAACTACCATATTTGGTGTGCCAACTAAGCATGCTTGGAGGTATACAGGGCATGCTAACTAACATACTAGATATGCTAACTAGCATGCTAACTAACATACTGGGAATGCTAACTAGCATATATGGAATTATAATAAACATTATGAGCATAGTAGTAGTATGCTACATAGAATACAGGGTATGCTATTTAGCATAATTAACATAACTAGCATATTTGGTGTGCCAACTAAACATGCTTAGAGGGATATCGAGCATGCTAACAAGCATACTGGGTATACCAACTAGCATGCAAACTAGCATACTGGATATGCTACCTAACATATAAAGCATATTGGGTCTGCTAACTAGCTTATTGGGTATGCTAACTAACATACTGAGCACAATAGTAGTATGCTACATAGCATTCTGGATATGCTAGTTAGCATTATTGAACATACTATTCAGCATATTTTTTTTGCCAACTAAGCATGCCTGTAGTTATACAGGGTATGCTAATTAGCATACTGGGTGTGCTAATTAGCATACATGGAATTATAATTAGCATTCACAACATAGTAGTAGTAGTATTCTACATAGCATACTGGGTATGATAGCTAGCATACTTTTCATACTTTCTAACATATTTGGTATGCCAACTTAGCATGCTTGCAGGTATGTTATGTATGCTAACTAGCATATCGGGTATGCTAACTAGCATATTAGGTATGTTAAATATCATATTGAGTATTTTAGCTAGCACACTTGGAATATTTACGAGGATTCCATATATGCTAATTAGCATACTTAATATGCTAACTAGAAAAATCGGTATGCTAACTAACATACTGGTTTTGGGATTGCATTCACTGTATAAATACCTACCATACACAATACTGACAATCACTAGTATGTTTACTAGGGTCAAGCATATTCATTGCTAATAATTCTCAGTAGCATACTCTCTAGGCTAGTTAGCATATAAAGGTCTTATCTTCTTTGAAATAATTTGTTTTTCTTGCCATTTAAACAGTTTTTAGCATTTTGGGTGATCTCAGAGGTTTTAATAGAAGGTACCTTGTTTGAAGGTCTGTCAAAGCTTTTTGATGATGTGGGCCACGTGCGTGACAAGAAAAATGGCAAAGAAAAGATTGAACAAGACAAGCCCTCTGTTCAGGAGTTGGATGAGTAGGATAGCATGAATGAAGGGATGGATGTTGTAGTGCAGCATGCGGAGAATCTCGAACGCTAACTAGCATAGTCAGTGGCAACTAGCATACTAGGTATGCTAACTAGCATAATCCATAATCAGTGGCAACTATTATATGCGATATGTTAAACTAAATAGCATGTGTGCTAACTAGGTATGTTAATTAGCATGGTGATTATGCTAAGTGACATCCTTGACATGGTAAATTTATATCATACACAACATGTTAACAAGCATACTAGGTATGTACTAACTAGCATAGATTGTGTGCTGACCTGCTCGCTTAGTATATTGACCAGCATGCACAATGTGGATACGATTATTAGACTATAGAATAATATGATACTTATCAAACGATAGAAGTTATTATGCACTAGAGATGCAATGTGTAGAATACCAAAGTTAAATGACATATCAATTGGCTTGATCACCTGAGACTCATCCAAGAGGTGCACAGGGTGTGTTATGTAGCTTTTCCTCCCCATTCTCTTTCGACAAACATCCTTCTTGTTGGGGGATACGCGTGTCTCCTCTCTCCAAAATGTGTGCACCAATTCCTTGCTTTTGTTCGTGGTAGGGCTATGACGGTGTGCTTGTGACATGCCAATGAAAACAATCCACCATTGATAACTAGCTTCATCCGTGATTTCGTTTTGTG
Organism: Adiantum capillus-veneris; assembly: GCF_014529385.1. Lineage (NCBI taxonomy): Eukaryota > Viridiplantae > Streptophyta > Polypodiopsida > Polypodiales > Pteridaceae > Adiantum > Adiantum capillus-veneris. The sequence goes on along the minus strand of NC_140932.1, from coordinate 181,267,404 downwards.
CAAGGAGCGACGATCAACTTTGAGGACCCTTGAGATTTTTGCAATAAGCACGTTATCCTTTGAATTCAACATCATCTACAACGCTGCATTCCTCAAAAACAACTCCTCGTTAGAACCTGGCTGCTTGAAAGTAGCCAATGTGTTGCGAAGATTGGAGACGATTGAGCTCTCCACAGCAGCCTCTCCATTGAGGAATGTTCCTAAATTGCGTGAACAACAGGATGTTCAGTAACTAGATTCTAGATTTCTCGTTTTACTTCTGTCTCAAAACCTTTAGTCCTCCTCTTGAAAGCTACCACAATCTCGGAGGAGATTTTCTTTTTCTCCTCATCATTGAGGGCATGATGTCCTCGCTCACCGTGCATCTGTTTTTGCTCCCTCTGTTTCCTCTTTCTTTCTCTCTCTTATTTCTTGATCACAGAAAGAGCTAGATCTTGGAAATTGTGATTCATCACTTGTAATGGCTACCTTCTACAAGTTTCTCTTGAGGACTGCAAACAAACATAAATCATTAATTACTTGAAATCACTTAAATGTCATATATGCATGCATCATAAGTTAACACTGGCAATTTACTGACCAACATTGAACACGTTCTTTGCATATCCAACATTGGAGCTAGAGGAATATTGTTGTCTGGTTCTCTATAGCACTATGGAGATGGGAGGAGAAGGTAAAAAACAGATAGGAGGGTAAGTCAAGGCCAACTAGAGAGAGAGAGAGAGAGAGAGAGAGAGAGAGAGAGAGAGAGAGAGAGAGAGAGAGAGAGAGAGAGAGAGAAAGAGAGAGAGAGCTCGACTTGGACAGCTCATCGGCTTGGACAGCGCAGTCCTAGTTCAGAATGCCTGAGAGAGAGAGAGAGAGAGAGAGAGAGAGAGAGAGAGAGAGAGAGAGAGAGAAGAATTTGAGCGAGTCCACAAGCCCACGACTCTAATAATCGAAAAAGAGGCCTCATTTGAATGAATGATAATTGTTTATGGACATTTTAATTTGAAGATGGACATTGTCTTGACTTTTCAACATATGCTAACAAGCACTAATACCTAGCATTGTCCCGGAGAACATTTTCAGTGACAAGTTAACATGCTTACACCCAATAAGATTCTTTTCAAGATTTATGTTAGATTTCTTTCTTTTTGTGTGTGTGTGTGTGTGTGTGTGTGTGTGTGTGTGTGTGTGTTCTTTTGCAGCTTTTAGGGCATTCTTTGAAGTTTTTTGTGGCCGCATGTGAGTGATTTATCATTTTCTTCTCTTGCATACATACACACATCCAAATAATTAAACACGCAAATAAATAAAAATGCACATAAATTTGAACATACTTAAACACACTATGCACACAGATTTTCATATAAAAATAATAATATAAAAATTGTTATTTATAAAATCTTATTAAATATTATCATTCACAAAAAAACAAAAAAATGGTAATAGAGAAAAAAAGTTATTTTGATTTAGATCAATTTATCAATGGTTTTTTATTTCAATTTTATAAAAATTAAAATTAATTTAATTATTTATGTAATTTTATTTAAAAATTGATATATTATGTTGTACCTTTAATTACATTGTGACAAGTTGTAGGTGTTGCAAATGTTAGTGTTATATTAATTAGAATGTTTTAACTAGGTTTTAGTGTTAGGTTTTAATTACATTTGATTATTTTCATACGTTTGGTCGTCTTAATACGTCTACGGTAAATTATTAGGATTAGCGAGTTAGGTTTAGGTTTAAGTTATAGTGTTGAGTTAATTTATCGCTTAAAGTAAAGCGATAAATTATCGTGTTAGGTTAATTTATCGCTTAAAGTAAAGCGCGTTGTTATGTCAACGGCTCATAGTTGGCTTTGTAAGGCGGTTGGACTATTTCAGTCTGCTTAGGGTTAGCTGGGCCGCTTAGTTCATAGCGCTTAGGGTTAGCCTCTTAGGGCTAGTTGATCGCTTAGGTTCTAGTTCTTTGCAATTTGACAAGTCTTTCAGGCCGCTTAGAATACGTTAGCTGCATAGGATTTGGCCGCTCTAAATGGGCTTAGTGTCGCATTATTTTATCCGTTTAAGTAATCCGCTTAGGTACGCTGCTTAAGATAAGCGATTGGGCTATTTTAGTTTTCTTAGGGCTAGCTATGTAATTAGGGCTAGTCGCTTAATTAGGTGTTAGTTAACGTTCTTTGTAATTTGATTGTTTCGGGTTGCTTAGGGCTACCCGCTTAGGGTCAATTAACAACTTTTGGTGTGGCCGCTCTAAATCCACATTCCTTTAGCTATTTCAGTAATACGCTTAGGGTAAGCGCTTGGGCTATTTCAGTCTTCTTAGGGTTAGTCGATTAGGGCTTGCCGCTTAGGTCAATGTCTTAGGGTTTGGCCACTAATAGATCGTCGTGTTTAGGGTGTCATGGTAGGCTATGTATAGCCGCTTAGGTTAGGCCACTCCAAATTAAATCAGAACAGCATTTAGCCATTTCAATCCGTTAAGGGTTAGCAACTTAGCTTAGGCCATTTTAGTTTGTTTAGGGCTAGTCACTTAGGTTTATGCCATTTCATTTTGCTCAAGGATAGTCGCTTAGGTTAGGCCATTTCAATTCACTTAGGGCTAGCTGCTTAGGGTTAGCAGCTTAGGATTTGGCGGCTAATAAATGGACGTGGTTAGGGTGTTAAGGTAGGCTTTGTAAAGCTACTTAGGCTACCTTACTCCAAATTGGATTAGGGCAACGTTTAGCCATTTCAATCCGTTTAGGGCTAGCTACTTAGGGTTAGCAGCTTAGGATTTGGCCGCTAATAGATGGACATGGTTAGGGTGTTAAGGTAGGCTTTGTAAAGCTGCTTAGGCTAGGTTACTCCAAATTGGATTAGGGCAACGTTCAACCATTTCAATCCGTTTAGGGCTAGTCGCTTAGGGTTAGTGGCTTTGCGTTTGATCGCTAATAGATGGCCATGTTTGGATAGTTAGGGTAGGTTGTGTAAAGCCACTTAGGTTTGGTGGCTCCAAATTGGGTTAGGATAGCATTTAACCGTTTTAATCCGCTTAAGCTGTTTTAGTTAAGGGTTAGAGGCGTAGTTTGATCAATAAGAATTTTGTAGATCAATAAGAGTTTGCCCTCGATCTACATGCATTGTCATGTAGACATGGGTGTGTACTTATGTCGCACCCATGAATATAGGCATTGACCAATAAAGACAGAGGTATTACCCAATGGTCCTGATCTATGTGTATCTCTCGAATGAGGTGTGCAGGGATCATCTATGGCTAGAGAATGTGAGGTAGTTAAGCTACATTGTTATCCGCTCTTGATTTGGCAAATTATGGCTGGTCTTACAAAGACACTATTGATTTGGCCGATTAGGGCCAGCTGCAAATAGATTGACCAATTAATGTAATACATGTGAAGATGCTCATGGTTCGGCCAATTAGGGCTAGCGGCTTTTGGTTTGGCCATTATGGTTAACCATGTGAAGATGTTTTTTGTTGGCTGATGGTCCACTTACGGCGGCTAGTTAGTCGTTTGTTCAAATGCTTCTATTATCTCATGTTATACGCTCCAATAACAGTCAAGCCGTGTGCACTCACTATTACTTATCACTTTGTTTTGTAATCTTTAGATTAATTATGGACGATAGGATGGCATGCCCTTGTATGTTGTGTAAGGATCAAATCTTTTGAAAACAAAAGATCTATGATTAGCATATACGCAACAACAGCCTTTTTCCAATATAACAGCTACAAGATCTTATCCATCTCATCGTCAAGAGAGATAGGTAAAATCTTGGATATCGATATCGCTCCAATCTCAACACAGACTCAACAGAGGAGGAAAACTTCAAATGAAACACTATCAATGGAGTCTACCCCATCAACCATCGATGCTACTTTTCAAGACGTTGAGATAGATCAGGTGTTGGATGTATTCTTCGACATAGACCCCAACATTGAAAGCCAAGGTGGATAAAGTGCCAACAATCACGGCAACACTGCCTCTCAACCTCAATCAGCTCATCCACAATGACTGCATGACAATAACGAAAATGAGAGAGAGATGATGAGAAGGCTTGCCCGGATGCCACTTTATAGTGGTGCCAAAACATTTGTTCTTCCTATAGCTTTGTCAATGCTTAACCTATAATCTATTTATGGATGGTCTGATACGAGTGTTATAGAGCTTTTCAAGTAAATAGAAATATGTCATACTAATTTACGTGAAAAACCAAAGTTCTTGTTTAAATTATTTAAATGGTTTTGACAAATTGCTCAATGATCAAATTTTGCTAGAAGGCAATGGCATGCCCCCTATGCTGCCAAACAACTGATACAAGCTTGGGTATGGATTATAATAAAATACATGCATATCCTAATGATTCTGAGCTCTTTTGAAATGAGTACCAGTATTTGGAACAATGTTCCAAATGCGAATCAAATAGGTATAACGAGGACACACAAGGAAAATTTGCCCCTGCAAAGATTCTATGACACTCTCAAATCATTCCAAGGGTAAAGAGTATGCTCAGGTGATCTATAGCAATTTTAATGACATCGCATCAAAACACTAGATCTATAGATGAGGTAATGTGGGTGCCTATTGATTCTCTTGCATGGAAGCACATAGAGGAAGGATGGCCTACATTTAAAGAAGAATCTCGTTGTGTCTGATGTTTCGTCAGATCACTTGATGCTGCTTGACACCTCTCATACACGAATCCCCGTGAAAATTTTGATAGCAATTCACCATTGGATGGAGTGGCTTGATATACCTTCTAGTATAAAAGGCTGCACTCATCGACACACTCATCCCCCACATGGTGAAGAAATAGCTTTGTGTTTTTCTTTTGCAAGCACTTGAAGACACTCAACAACTCCTCATCGGGGATATCTTTGTATGTGAGCCCTTTAGGCAACATCCCCTCCAAGCCAAGGCCGTAATCCTCCTGTAGCTCCTTGATCGAGTAGCAGAAAGTGGATAGGCATGGATAATCAAATGGTGCAAGCATCATAAAACACAACTTGTTGAAATCTCAAATTTGCATCCCTTGTAACAATGGAAAACACAATCTAAACTAGATACATGCATACCTTCTTACAAATTTTTTGACACCTTTGAGTTGGATGCAGAATGCTCAAGGCTGCCAAGCAAGGGTAGGGGTTTGCTTTTCTTTGCTAGATCATTAGGTGGATGGGTTCAATCTTCAAGCGCAAGTTTTGGCATTGTGTTTTTCAAGGTCCTATGGCTTGGTAAACCGCGGGCATGTGACTTCCTCGTGTAGCATGTAGAAAGAATGAGGAGAAGGGCTAATGCTTATAGAGCAGCTTGAGTAGAGTGGGAATGCAACTCGATTAGAGATTACGGTTTACCCTTCAAGTCTAGTAGAGCTCCTCGTGAGGCAGAAATCAAGTGCACCAACATGGGAAGTTCTATGTGAGAATGCAAACACACGACCTGATAGGACACCACACCAACGCTCCCTACAATAAGTGGTCTACAATTTATTGTTCAAACTAGTGGACCATTAACCTTTTAAAATTACCCTTTTCTTTTTAAATATATCACATTTTCCCTTCCAAAGTAGCCTCTAAAAGTGGAATAGTGGTGCCATCAATACATGCTTTCCCCTGAATACATGCCCATGCAAAGAATCAATCTTCATCCTCTAGAAATCCAAGAAACTATGATAAAGGTGAAATCACATCAAGGCTAATGGATTTGAGTTATCCAAAAGAACCTTCAAAGAGAGGCCTAGAATATCAAGCTATAATTCCCCAAATTCTTTTGATATCTCAAGAAACCTTAGCCACCATTGATAATGTGCTTTGCCGATACTTTGAAACCTAGCCTACTAACCCACATGCTCTTAACTTGTAAGTTAACATGAATGATGTTGATAGTGAAAGTGCCACTCTAGATACCTCAATGAATTGAAAGTTTTCACGTTGATGTTAAAGGGCTTTGGTTTGATCCTCATGTCGTCAATGCATACAATCCTAATGATTCTCCCTCTAGGATTGTTCTTTGGGAATGGATGCAAATATCATGGCTATAATCCTACACCAGTTCCTTAAAAAATGGCATCAACTTTTCCATTATCTACACTATAAGAGAAGACCAAAAATGAGTACATTGCTATGGATCAAAAAAGAAAACTAGAAAAAGAAAATATTGCATGCACGACAATAATAGAGGAACAAGCAGCAATAGTGGTCCAATGGCAAGATGTCGGGTAATAGGTGTGGATATATATCCACGCTTGTTATCGTGCTCATTACCGTGTTTATATCGGTGCATGTTACCGCGATACGGGTGCTCAACAATAAAGATACTCCTTTGTGCTACCCAACTTGGATGGCCTATATAATCATCTTTAGTTTTGACCCGCATAAAACATATCAAATATTAGTTGCATTGTGTAAAATTTAGAGCAAAACAACATAGTTATAAACTTTGAAATTAACAACATACTCTAAATTACATATCACACCTAAAGTCCATAATTTGAAGCACAAAAGAACCATTGCGCCACTGCGCTTGTAGAAGAGGACTATAAAAAAAAGTATCAATCTATGTCATCCTCTTCCTCGTCCAAAGGTACATAAGTGTGATCGCTCTCACTTTACTACAACCAAAACCAAATTAAATGAATCAATAACTCAAAATGGTTAGTACAACATTTATTACCATACTTACCATTTATAGATATCCAATTGTAGAGTCAAATTGCTCATGATCATAATCGAGATATTGCTCTTTGAAATTAACAAAACAATTCTTATAGGTGGGCGAGTATATAAGAATCCGCAAGTGGTGCCAAAATGCTATGCATTTGTGTATCTGGCATAGGAGCATCATAGACCACATCCTTTGCAAATGGAGAAGCACACTCCTGACCTAGCTCCCCCGCCACTACCAAAATAGGCATCCCAACAAGAGCACTCATCGCTCCGCCCATCACTGTTGGTAAATTTTTGTCAACCCCCTCATGGACTATTGATGAGGCTCGGGCGAAGCAAGAGTAGAATGCAATGGAGTGGGTCCCTACGATGGAAGGAGGGTGGGTAGATAAGAAGGCACAATAGACAAGGGTGCTATTGGTCCAACACACTAGACATATTGAATCCCTTTCTAACTCCCCTATGGTGTTGTCTACTATGAAACACCATAAGCTGCTAGCTATTGTGGAGTGTAGTGGTCAAATAAACCCTACGTCACACATAGATACTTTTCTTTTCTTTTCTTTTCTCTGGAAAGGGCCATAGTACCTCATGCTAAGCTTTGGAAAAAGCCACTCCTTTCCCTTTTTCTTTCTTAGGCGTGCCTTCTCAAAACGTAAGAGCACCCAATCGTGTTCCTTTGATTTCAAATCGTGACGGTGTCGATCTCCTGCCTTCTTGTGTCGTTCGTGAGATTTCGCTAAAGCCTCCCAAACCTAGCAAATGCAGAGTTCAAGTTCCTCGTGTATTGGTCGACTTCAAAAATTTTATCTTTCGTGCTAAGGAAGGGTGGAACCTTCGGAGCACCTTCAATGATCTCAAATGGCGCCTTCCCCGTTGAAGAGTGGATTGTGTCACAAACCAGTGACGTGGCATGCCCGGATACACTCACTGAGCGGGCAGACACGCGGCAGCAGTGCGGCAGGCCCAGAAAATGCACCATTTTTCACGTTGTCTTGCTGAAATGGCAGAGCGTACGGATTTCCACTTTTTGCGCTGGTGCTGTACGAAAAACAGCTTTTAGCGCTGGCTGAAATTATTGGCTGATTTGAGAAGCTTTTTGACTAATTGCTTTACTTTCACAAGCTTTTAAAAGAGAAGCTTTTGGGGCTCTGCTTTTGGGCATCCCTTGTAACATATAAATAAGTGGGCAGGGCCCTCACTTCTCAGTGCATCTTGACGCAAAGTCTGAGAGTGAGAATCCTCCCACTCTCTTATACTTTGAACACAGATTAATACAAAAAGAAATACTAAAAGGGGCGCCAGTCTTTGGGGCCAATATCTCTAGGCACAGAACTTTGTCGGGTCTTTTCGAATCAATTGTGAACTATGAACTGTTTGAAGTGAATCTCTGCTGTATTGCGGTAGAATCTTAACTTGGAGTGTCCAAGTTTGCTACAGTGGTATCAGAGCGTTGTCGATTTCTCTTCTATCGAGAAATCCGATCCTTTTCTCGCGGCACTTATGGATTCGAACAACGAAGAGTCGGCTTCCTTTGCATCTGGGGATGCGGGAAGAGATCACGAAGAAGATTCTCACGAAGAGTAATCCCGCCTCGGCCTACCTAGGTGGAGATTGAAGATACAGAGCAAGAATTGGAAGAGGTGGTTGATACACGGATTACTCAGCTTTTTGACGCGAACAACAAAGCCAAAAAGCACGACAAAAAGCAGAAGAAAGGAATTGACTTCTCAGGTTATTTGGGTCGTCAATCTACTTTCACCTCGGCAAGAAAGCAGAAGAAGTGTGTGCGATTTGAAGGAGTATCCACTTCTTCTTCTTCTTCTTCTGACAATTCTTCTAGCTCTTCTGACTCGAGCGAAGAAGACAGGAAAGGGAAAAAGCGAAGCAAAAAGCAAAGCTTTGGAAAGGGCAAGAAAAAGGCAAAGAACCCTAAGTTTCGCCCAATTTTTGACAGTTCTAGAGAGGACTCGTCTTCAAATAGTTCGGACTCTGACTGTCATAGATTTTACGCAAAGAAGAAGCATTTTTATAAAGCCAACCAGTATGACTTTCTCGAAGATAAAAGCAAGAAAGCTTGAGAATTTAAAGAAGGTGGACAGTCAATTAAGTTTGACACTTTTTCTGGATTCCGAGATGCTTTGAGGGCTTTGGCCTTCATACAACAATTTATATAGCTTTCTGTGGAGGGCATTACTCAGAGCACTCCAAGATTCGGAGGGCTACCTCTTTCTTCAAAGGAAATGCTCAAATATGGTAGTCCATCCTTCTATTGAACAAGAAAGCGTCAGTCAAATGGCTGAAATTTAAAAGGCTTTTTATTTCTTCTTGGCTGACTCGGGAGTACGAATGAGATATACGAACTGCTTGGAATCATCTTCGGTGACCAAGAGAGATTCTTTGGATGCATACTACAAGAGATTTTGAAGCTCTTTTCTACCTGCTTCTTCATTTAAGAAGATTTCGTTTAAAGAACATATTGAGCGGTTTTGCTACGGACTTCCTACAGAGATCCGAGATCACTGCTTAGAACAAAAGTCTGATTCTATTCAAGAATTGATGGGTCATGCGAAACGGGGTTTTGCCATACATTCAGGCAGTATGACTTACCCCACATATGAGATCATGACTTACATAACCGAACAGACTTCTAATAATGAAAGTAGAAAGAAGAAGAGCCCCCAATAAAAGAAAGATAAGGATGCACGACCCTGGCTCACTGCACGACCCTGGCTCACTCTTCGGGAGAGAGCCAACTACATCAAAGAGGGGAAGTGTTTTGGATGCGGGGAACATGGGCACATCTCCGTGAAGTGCCTAAAAAGGCAGAGACATAACAAGATGAAGAAAGGCTAGAGAGTTCGAAAGCAGCTGAGGAACATGGACGAAAAGGCAAGATGAAAGTAGGACTGGTTCTAGATTGCATGGGTATTGACCCAAGCACGATTGATGAAAGTACAGAACTTTGCTGAGCTTGGGGCGAAGTGAAAGATCAAGAAGCCCTGATTTTCTTTGATGGAGGAGCCAAGGCCAACTTCATTTCACCTGAATTGGCGGCGCGGCTCGAGATTACACTTGATCGGATGTCACGTGCACATCTAACCCTATGTGTACGTGGACAAGCTACGCCATGACATGGTTCAGTTCAGTCCAGTTCAGTCAACTTAGATTAGGAGTGATCTGGCACTTTTGTGAGTCTGCTCGCAGACCGTGCATGTCCAGGCACTTAGAGTAGATGCATATCCTCTGGGTGCACACGACATGATCATCAGATTACCATTAGAACCCATCAAGAGCTTTTTTACAGTGCATAGAGCTATTTTCCCTATTTTAGCCAATTTTCACTTACTATTTTTAAGTGACTTTTGTTGAGAATTGGGTAGGGCAATTTTGACAGCCAAGTACATAAGAAACCCTAGCGCTAGCACTTTCTGGCAGAAGAGGCAGCAGGAACATCTTGTTCAACAGACACCTTCTCAGCAAGATCCCCCCAACACCAAGCCTGTCGTTTTTCATCAGCAAAAGCCCAGCGTCTTCAGCCATCATCAGCCCTGGCGTTTTTTGCATTGCAGATCAGCCCCGACAGTAGCAAAACAACAAAAGCCTAGCGTTTTTGCATTGCAGAACAGCCCCGGCAGTAGCAGAACAACAGAAGCCTAGCGTTTTTGCATCAAGATCACAGATCAACCCTAGCGTTAGCAGAATAGGAGGATCAGCCTAGCGTTTTTGCAGCAGGACACACATCAGCTGTCACAAAGTGATGATGTGGCAGACAACAAAAACCCTAAAATTCTTGCAAACCCTAATTTCGGCCAAAAACCCTAATTTTCAAAAATTGCGGAGGCTTTTAAAAAAAATAAAATAAAATTATTTTTATAAAATGATGAGCGACGCGAATCTTGCTTTTTACTGTACGCAAGAGAAAGGAAGAGAATGTTTTTTTTTTTAATAAAAAAAGAGAAGACCGTGAGAGAGAAGAGCTTTTGAGATCTTATGCTTTTAACTGGAAAGCTTTTGGGGCTCTACTTTTGGGCATCCCTTGTACTTTTAAAGACATGGAGAGGGCTTCACTTCTTAGAGGATCTGGACGCAGAGTCTGAGAGTGAAACCCTAGTCACTCTCTTGTACTTTGATCTGATTAATATAAAAAGAAATACCGAAAGGGGCGCCAGTCTTTGGGGCCAATATCTCTAGGCACGGAACTCCGCCGGGCCAGTGCAAATCTATTGTGATCCGTGAATTGTTTTGAAGTGGTTATTTGGTGCTGTATGGTTGATTCTTGACTTGGAATGTCCAAGTCTGTTACAGTGGTATCAGAGCACGGTCGATTTCTCTTCTAGGGAAAATCCGATCCCCGAATTTTTTTCCGCGGCACCTATGGCTTCAGGCAATGATCAGTCGACTCCCTCTGCATCTGGAGGTGCGGGCAAGGATCACAACGAAGATTCCGGCACGGAGTATGGCCCGCCTAGGCCTACTCAGGCGGAGCAGCAAGAGATGGAGCGTCGTCAATTGATTGGCGATGCAACAAAGATGATGCTCAATTTTGCCAAGGACCCGAAGATGGCAAAATATATGAACTAGACCTCTTTGGAAGAGGTACAGACGGAGTGGTAGAGAACCACAACACCACTCCCGAAACCCGGTCTCAAGAAACCTTTTGCCTCCAAGAAATATACGGAGAAGGAAGTGGAGAACGTGGTTGATGCATGGATTGCTCAGCTTTTCGACGTGCAAAAGAAAGACAAAAAGCACGGCAAAAAGCAGAAGAAAGGCACTGACTTCCCGGGATATTTGGATCGACGGTCAACATTCGACAAGGCAAAGAAACAGAAGAAGCGTGTCAAGTTTGAAGGCTTACCCAGTTCTTCTTCTTCTTCTAACAATTCTTCTAGCTCTTTAGACTCGAGCGAAGAAGACAAAAAAAGTAAAAAAAGCGAAGCAAGAAACAAAGCTTCGGAAAGGGCAAGAAAAAGGCAAAGAAGGCTACATCTCGCCCAGAGACTGACAATTCTTCTGAGGACTCGTCTACAGACAGCTCAGATTCCGATGACGGAAACTTTTATGCGAACAAGAAGAATTTTTACAAAGCCAACCAGTATGACTTTCTCAAAGACAAAAGCAAGAAAGTCCAAGAGTTTAAGGAAGGTGGCCAAGCACTTAAGTTTGAAACTTTTTCGGGATACTCCGATGCTTTGAAGGCTTTGTCTTTTATACAGCAGTTTGACTTTCGCGGGAGGACGCTATTCAGAGCACTCCAAGATTCGGAGAGCTGCCTCTTATTTTAAGGGGAATGCTCGCACTTGGTGGTCCGTGCTTCTATTAAGCAAGACTGTGCCAGTTACATGTCTGAAATTCAAGAGGCTTTTTATTTCTTCTTGGTTGACTCAAGAGTTTGAGCGAGATATACGAGCTGCTTGGAACCATCTCCGGATGACCAAGAGCGATACAGTGAATTCTTACCGTGAAAGATTCTGGAACTCTTTTCTACCCGCCTCTTCATTCAAGAAGATCTCGTTCAGAGAACAGATTGAGCGGTTTACCTTGGGTCTACCTACAGAGATCCGAGACCACTGCTTGGAACAAAAGTCAGCTTCTATTCAGGAGTTGATGAGTCATGCGAAGCGGGGCTTTGCAATTCACTCTGGTAGTCTGACCTACCCCACAGATGAGGCCATGACACAACGAGTCGAACAGACTTCTGGGAATGAAAGTAGAAAGAAAAAAGAGAAACCCAGAGAAAAAGATGCTCGACCCAAGCTTACTCTTGAGGAGAGAGCTCGCTTCATTAGAGAGGGGAAGTGCTTTGAATGCGGGGAACATGGACATATCTCCGCGAAGTGCCTAAAAAGGCACAGAAAGAACAGAATGATAAGAACGACGACAGGCCTGAGAGTTTGAGAATAGCTGAGGAACGTGGCAGAAAAGGCAGATAGAAAAGCAGAACTGGTATCACATGGTGTGGGACTTGCACCGAATCAAATGAATGGAAGTACAAACTTTGCCGTTTTTTTGGGGCAAAGTGAAGGATCAGAAAGCTCTTTTGAAGGAGCCAAGGCAAACTTCTTTTCACTTGGAATTGGTGGCTCGATTTGGAATTACGCTCGACAGACTGACGCCACAGGCGGAGGTAGTTCGACTAGCACCCGGATGGGATGTTTCCATTACACCGAGCATTGGCAAACTTCGTTTGCAATGACAGGGGTGTTCAAGGCACGCAAGTGACGTTCTACTCGGAATCCCTTGGTACCACCAGAACTACGCCGTGGTTGACTACCGGGCCGAGAAAGCGACTTTGACAAATGAAGGGCTCAGAGATTGTACTTGATGAACTTCAGTTTCTTTACTCATTCTTTTGGCAGCGAACTGAACGATGGATAAAGGTTGAATATGTTTTGACCTGATCAAAAGAACGCCAAGATTTTTCTCTACACTCATGCCGGTTGCTTTTCAGAGGGCCTGAAGATCAAACCATTGATCTGATACCTGGAAGCACGCCACCGAATCGGCCACCTTATCGTGTGAGCCGAGTACAGAATGAAAAGATTATGAACCCAGTGAAAGACCTCTTGGAAAAGGGTCTTGTCCAGCCTAGTACTTCACCGTATTGCTCTCCAGTGTTGTTGGTTTTGAAGAAAGACGGATCTTGGAGAATGTGCATCGATTATAGCACTCTCAACGAAATCACCATCAAGAACAGATTTCCGATTCCTAGGATCGATGATATACTCAACAGGCTACATGGATCCTTGTGCTTTAGCAGGATTGACTTGAAGAGTGGATATCATCAGATCAAGATAGCACCAGGAGATGTCTACAAGACAGCTTTTCGGACGACTTTTGGGTTATTTGAGTTTTTGCTGATGCCTTTTGGCTTAACCAATGCTCCTGCGACATTTAACCGGATGATGGACATGATTTTTCGAGAGTACAGGCTATTTGTTGGCACTTTCTGTGACGACATCATTGTTTTCTCCAAGAATGAGGCAGAACACAGAGATCATCTGCTTCAGGTCTTTCATGCATTACGAGATCACAAGTTAGTGATTAATGCAAAGAAAAGTGAATTTTTCCTACCAGAGATACACTTTTTGGGACACATTGTGTCAGCAGCAGGAGTGCAAATGGATCCGGCCAAGATAGAGAATATCTGTGATTGGCCCGACTTGAGGAACTTCCATGAAGTTAGAAGCTTCTTGGGACTGTGTTCGTACTACAGGCGGTTCATACGAAAATTTGCTGAGGTTGCTTCCCCTTTGCATACCTTGACACAGAAAGGAGTACCTTTCTCGTGGGGACCCACAGAGGTGACTGCCTTTCAGACATTGAAAGAGAAATTGACTACGGGACCTATTTTGACTTTGCCGGACTTGCAGAAGTCATTTGAAGTATATTGTGATGCTTGTGGTCGTAGTCTGGGTGCGGTCTTGATGCAAGAAGGCCATGTCATAGCTTACGAGAGCCGTTTGTTCTCTAGGCCGGAGATGACAGCACAGATTTATGAGAAAGAGCTTTTGGTGGTTATCCATGCTCTTATTCAGTGGCGGCATTACCTACTCGGAGCGGATTTTACTGTCTTTACAGACCATCAGAGTTTGCGCTACTTCTTGCCACAGAAGCAGCTTTTGGAAAAGCAGATGCGGTGGGCGAACATCTTGTCACAGTTTCACTTCCACATTGTCCATGTGCAGGGACATAAGAATGTGGTGGCAAAAGCTTTGTCTCGGAAGCCGTTGGTTCTGGCTATTTCCGCGATACATCATAGGAGCTTTGAGGATATGGTCGATCAGTATGCCATAGATATAGATTTTGCAGATATTTTCACACGGATACGGGATGAGGAGACAGTAGCTGGATACTCCCTTCGGGAAGGCTACTTGATGAAAAAGACTATGTTGTGCGTTACACAGCCGTTGAGGAAAAAGGTTATGACTGAATGCCAATGTCCACCTTTTACGGGTCACCGCGGCATTGCTACCACCATGAAAGGGGTAGAGAGATACTTCTTTTGGCCGAGACTCAAAAAGGATGTGGAAGAGTTTGTGTGCAGTTGCTTGGTATGCCAGAAGGTCAAATTTGATAGGCATAAGGCACAGGGATTGTTACAGCCTTTACCCATACCCACCCGCCCCTGGGAAAGTATAGCGATGGATTTCATTTTTGATCTCCCGAGAACACTGAATGATCACGATGATTTTCCAATTACATGGCACGTTGGAGACGATTGTCTCCGATAGAGACCCCAGATTTATGAGTTTGTTTTGGAAGGCAATTTGGGAGAACATTGGCACGCAGTTGCAGTTCTCGTCATCGTTCCTCTTGCAGTCTGACGGGCAATTTGAGATTGTCAATTCAGTGATTTTAGAAGTCTTGTATCTCGAATCAGAAGACTCAATGGGAAAAGAACTTACCTTTGGTGGAATTTGCCTACAATAACACGATACACTCTTCGATGGGGAAGACGCCATGTGAGATTGTTGAAAGTGCTGCGAAGGTTCCATCCTTCCTGAGCACGAAAGAGTAGATATTTGAAGCGGATGAATATTCGCGAGATTTGGATACGGCTTTTGCCAAGGTTCGCGAGACTTTGCAGGAGTCTCAAGAACGACAGAAAAGGTAGCGGATCGCCATCGTCGCGACTTGAAACTGAAGGAGGATGATTGGGTGCTCTTACTTTTGAGAAGGCACGCCTAAGAAAGAAAAAGGGAAAGGAGAGGCTTTTTCCAAAGCTTAGTATGCGATACTACGGACCTTTCCAAATAACTGAAAAGATAAATGATGTCTCCTTCCGATTGAAACTGCAAGATACTTGGAGGATTCACAATACATTGCACGTGAGTCTCTTGAAACCTGTTAAGGGCGATGTGCCTGATGATGGGGAGCCTGATGAGCAACCCGCAATGGAAGAGAACGAGGAGATCCTTGTTCCTGAATAGATTTTGGCACATAATGATACAAAGAAAGGTAAAGTCCGAAGGCAGTTCTTGGTTAAGTTCAAGAATTTTCCTGCATTTGATGCGAAGTGGACGGAGGAGGAGGACCTAGCAAATACTCCTCGAATTGTGAAACTTTACCTCGATGTTTTGGTTAAGCATAGTCTACTCCAAACGGAACCCAGAAATTCAACTTGGCCGAAGATCTGGTGCAGTGGGATGCACAAGAGGGGAGTTACTCCGCTCCTTTGTCAACAGATGCCTTGATTTTGATACTAAAGTCACTGATGTCTCTTTGAGCTTCAGGGATACTGAGAGCTGGTGTCACGAGGACGTGGCAGTTATTAACCATGTCACAGAGATGTGGCAACTGCTAACCTTGGTTGTTGGTTTCTTTCCAATGGGGTTTATTTTATTTGTTTAAGACCCTCTTTTTGAAGTAGCAAACGGTCGGACATTGTATGGCCAATGTGAACGGTAGATTCACCTGCAGACGGGAAGTGGTCGGCACTGGAATTCGTATGGTAAGAGGATGTCTAGGCTCAGAGCAAGATCATATAGGTCCCCCCGTCGCACTTAGCAAGTTGGTGGATACTAGGAAGTGAACTCAATTAAGGCGTAAAGTCAAGGTGGGACTACCAACAAAAAGTATCCGACAGTTGGGCCACATTGCATTTTTGGATGCGGTCCCAATGAGGATAGATGGTCAGAAGACCAGTGGGAGCCCAACGGAAGCATCTCCTAAAATTTAGGGAACTGCTATTTTGGGCCGTGAAATGTGTTCGCGTCATTACCTCCGGTATGACTAGGGGAACATTTTACAACTGTGCCTCGAAGTCAACTGGGCAACCGGTCAGGATATTTTTAAGCGGCGAGCCTGAAACGGGCAAATGCTTGTAAATGCGCCAAGTGTCAACTTTTCATGCACTTTCCTCTTGCAGAAGAATTGGCGCTGAATTTAGAGAAGGGAGAGGCTTCATTTGCAACCTGTCACAGGTTAAGAGCTATGGAGTGCTTCCTTTCCCTCTCATGTACAGTGTGGTGCTAGGAGTGATGCCCTGCACACTACACACTGCTCTCTCTCCCCCCTACGTGCAGTTATGTGATGCCCCACAAGAGGGCTCCTCATTTGACTGATGTACAATTGTGTGGGTTCATGCTTTTGTGTTGAGGCAAGAGCCTCCTTGAGCAGGAACAGGGGTAGCTAGCTGCTGCTCCAAAGCAGGCACTGGTGAGGGTCATAACCTCACCATACAGGTGCAAAATCAGCGCTGTGTATGAGCTGTATATTTACTGTTTTTCAGCCATACGGACGCCAGGATCATTGGGAATCGTGCCCCACTGGCAAAGGAAAGTTAGGGGACTGTTTGGGGCTGAAAACAGGGCAAAAACCAGCGTGCTGAATTTACTGTTTTTGGACAGGAATCAGAGGGTATTCTCTCTCTTTCTCTACGCAATGAGAAAGAGAGAGAATGCTTTTGCTTTCAAGTTTTGACTGTGTGTGAGAGAGAGAGAGAGCAATTGCTTTGGATTTGAAGCTTTTGGGGCTCTGCTTTTGGCATCCCTTGTAAACATTTAAATAAGTAGTTTGGGCCTTCACTCCTCAGAGCATCTGGACGTAGAGTCTGAGAGTGAACCCCGAGCCACTCTCTTGTACTTTGAACTGCTTAATACAAAAAGAAATACCGAAAGGGGCGCCAGTCTTTGGGGCCAATATCTCTAGGCACGGAACTCTGCCGGGCCAGTGCAAATCTATTGTGATCTGTGAATTGTTTGAAGTGGTTATTTGGTGCTGTCGCGATTGATTCTTGACTCGGAGTGTCCAAGTCTGTTACAGTGGTATCAGAGCACGGCCGATTTCTCTTCTACGGGAAATCCGATCCCCAATTTTTTTTCCGCGGCACCTATGGCTTCACTCAAGGATCAATCGACTCCCTCTGCATCTGGAGATGCGGGCAGGGATCACAACGAAGATTCTGACAGAGAGTATGGCCCGCCTCGGCCTACTTAGGCGGAGCAAAGAGAGATGAAGCGTCATCAATTGATCGGCGATGCAACAAAGATGATGCTCAGTTTTACGAAGGATCCGAAATTGGTAAAATATATGAGCGAGACTTCTTTTCAGGAAGTGCATGAATAGTGGCATAAAACCACTACATCACCACTAAAACCCGCTCTCAAGAAACTTTCTGACCACAAACAGTATTCAGAGAAGGAATTACAAGAGGTGGTTGATGCACGGATTGCTCAGCTTTTTGACGCGCAAAAGAAAGCCAAAAAGCACGGCAAAAAGCAAAAGAAAAGTACTGACTTCTCGGGATATTTGGGTCATTAGTCGACATTCGACAAGGCAAAGAAACAGAGGAAGCGTGTTCGATTTGAAGGAGTACCCAGTTCTTCCTCTTCTTCTTCTTCATCTGACAGTTCTTCTAGCTCTTCAGATTCGATCGAAGAAGACAGAAAAGGTAAAAAGCGAAGCAAGAAACAAAGCTTTGGAAAGGGCAAGAAAAAGGCAAAGAAGGCTAAATCTCGCCCAGAGACTGACAATTCTACTGAGGACTCGTCTACAGACAACTCAGATTCGGATGACGGAAACTTTTATGCGAACAAGAAGAATTTTTACAAAGCCAACCAGTATGACTTTCTCGAAGATAAAAGCAAGAAAGTTCGAGAGTTTAAGGAAGGTGGCCACTCGATCAAGTTTGATACTTTTTCAGGATACTCAGATGCTTCGAAGGCTTTGTCTTTTATATAGCAGTTTGACATCGCTTTCGCGGGAGGACGCTATTCAAAGCACTCCAAGATTCGGAGAGCTGCCTCTTACTTTAAGGGGAATGCTCATACTTGGTGGTCCATGCTTCTTTTAAACAAGATTGCGCCAATTAAATGACTGAAATTTAAAAAGCTTTTTATTTCTTCTTCGTTGACGCAAGAATATGAACGAGATATACGAGCTGCTTGGAACCATCTTCGGATGACCAAGAAAGATACAATCAATGCTTATTGTGAAAGATTTTGGAGCTCTTTTCTACCCGCCTCTTCATTCAAGAAGATCTCGTTCAGAGAACAGATTGAGCGGTTCACCTTGGGTCTACCTACAGAGATCCGAGATCAATGCTTGGAATAGACGTCAGCTTCTATTCAGGAGTTGATGAGTCATGCGAAGTGGGGCTTTGCCATTCACTCTGGCAGTTTGAGCTACCCCAGAGACGAGGCCATGACACAACGAGCCGAACAGACTTCTGGGAATGAAAGTAGAAAGAAAAGAGCAACCCAGAGAAAAAGGATGCACGGCCCAAGCTTACTCCTGAGGAGACAGCTCGCTTCATCAGAGAGGGGAAGTGCTTTGGATGCGGGGAACATGGACATATCTCCGCGAAGTGCCCTAAAAAGGCACAGAAAGAACAGAATGATAAAGATGACGACAGGCCTGAGAGTTCGAGAGCAGTTGAGGAACGTGGCAGAAAAGGCAGATAGAAAAGTAGAACTGGTACCACATGGCGTGGGACCTGCACCGAATCTAATGAATGAAAGTACAAACTTTGCCGCTTTTGGGGCAAAGTGCTCTTTTGAAGGAGCCAAGGCCAACTTCTTTTCACTTGGAATTGGCGGCTCGATTTGGAATTACGCTCGACAGACTGACGCCACAGGCGGAGGTAGTTGGACTGGCACCCGGATGGTATGTTGCCATTACACCGAGCATTGGCAAACTTCGTTTGCAATGACGGGTGTTTAGGGAACGCGAGTGACGTTGTACTCGGGATCCCTTGGTACCACAAGAACTAGCCGTGGTTGACTACCCGACCGAGAAAGCGACTTTGATAAATGAAGGGCTTAGAGATTGTACTTGATGAACTTCAGTTTCTTACTCATTGTTTTGGGAGAGAACTGAACGATGGATAAAGGTTGAATATGTTTTGACCTGATCAAAAGAACGCCAAGATTTTTCTCCACACTCATGCCAATTGCTTTTCAGAGGGCCTGAAGATCAAACCATTGATCTGGTACCTGGAAGCATGCCACCGAACCGGCCACCTTACCGTGTGAGCCGAGTACAGGATAAAAAGATTATGAACCCAGTGAAAGACCTCTTGGAAAAGAGTCTTGTTCAGCATAGTACTTCATCGTATTGCTCTCCGCTATTGTTGGATTTGAAGAAAGAGGGATCTTGGAGAATGTGCATCGATTATAGCGCTCTCAACAAAATCACCATCAACAACAGATTTTCGATTCCTAGGATCGATGATATACTCGACAGGTTACAGGGATCCTCGTGCTTTAGTAGGATTGACTTGAAGAGTGGATATCATCAAATCCGAATCGCGTCGGGAGACGTCTACAAGACAGCCTTTCGGACGACTTTTGGGTTATTTGAGTTTTTGGTGATGCCTTTTGGCTTAACCAATTCTCCTGCGACGTTTAACCGGATGATGGACATGATTTTTCAAGAGTACAGGCTATTTATTGGCACTTTCTTTGATGAGATCATTGTTTTCTCCAAGAATGAAGCAGAACACAGAGATCATATGCTTCAGAGATACATTTTTTTTGGGACACTTTGTCTCAGCAACAGGAGTGCAAATGGATCCGGCCAAGATAGACACTATCCGTGATTGGCCCGATTTGAAGAATTTCCATGAAGTTGAAAACTTCTTGGGACTGTGTTCGTACTACAGACGGTTCATTCGAAAGTTTGCAGAGGTTGCTTCCCCTTTGCATATCTTGATACAGAAAGGAGTCCCTTTCTCGTGGGGATCCACAGAGGTGATTGCCTTTCAGACATCGAAAGAGAAATTGACTACATGACTAGATTTGACTTTGCCGGACTTGCAGAAGTCATTTGAAGTATTTTGTGATGCTTATGGTCGTAGTCTAGGTGCGGTCTTGATGCAAGAAGGCCATGTCATTTCTTACGAGAGCCGATTGTTCTCTAGGCCGGAGATGACAACACAGATTTATGAGAAAGAGCTTTTGGTGGTTATCCATGCTCTTACTCAGTGGCGGCATTACCTACTCGGAGCGGATTTTACTGTCTTTACAGACCATCAGAGTTTGCGCTACTTCTTGCCACAGAAGCAACTTTCGGAAAAGCAGATGCGATGGGCGAACATCTTGTCACAATTTCACTTCCAGATTGTCCATGTGCAGGGACAGAAGAATGTGGTGGCAGATGCTTTGTCTCGGAAGCCGTTGGTTCTTGCTATTTCCGCGATACATCATAGGAGCTTCAAGGATATGGTCGATCAGTATGTCACAGATACAGATTTTGCAGATATTTTCACACGGATACGGGATTGGGAGACAGTAGCTGGATACTCCCTTCGGGAAGGCTACTTGATGAGAAAGACTGTTGTGCGTTACACAGCCGTTGCGGGAAAAGGTTATGACTGAATGCCATTGTCCACCTTTTACGGGTCACCGCGGCATTGCTACCACCATGAAGGGGTAGAGAGATACTTCTTTTGGCCGAGACTCAAAAAGACAGTGGAAGAGTTTGTGCGCAGTATGCTAGAAGGTCAAGTTTGACAGGCATAAGGCACAGGAATTGTTACAACCTTTACCCATACCCACCCTCCCTGGGAAAATATTGAAATGGATTTCATTTTTGATCTCCCGAGAACACAAAATGATCACGATGATTTTCCAATTACATGGCACGTCTGAGACAATTGTCTCCGACAGAGACCCCAGATTTATGAGTTTGTTTTGGAAGGTAATTTGGGAGAAGATTGACACGCGGTTGCAGTTCTCGTCATTGTTCCACTTGCAGACTGACGGGCAATCTAAGATTGCCAATTCAGTGGTTTTAGATTTATTGAAGTCTTGTATCTCGGATCAGAAGACTCAATGGGAAAAGAACTTACCTTTGGTGGAATTTGCCTACAATAACAAGATACACTCTTCGACGGGGAAGACGCCATTTGAGATTGTTGAAAGTGTTGCGAAGGTTCCATCCTTCCTGAGCACGAAAGATTAGATATTTGAAGCGGATGAATATTCGCGAGATTTGGATACGGCTTTTGCCAAGGTTCGCGAGACTTTGCAGAAGTCTGAAGAATGACAGACAAAGGCAGCGGATCGCCATCGTCGCAAGTTGAAACTGAAGGAGGATGATTGGGTGCTCTTACTTTTGAGAAGGCACGCCTAAGAAAGAAAAAGGGAAAGGAGAGGCTTTTTCCAAAGCTTAGTATGCGATACTACGGACCTTTCCAGATCACTGAAAAGATAAATGATGTCTTCTTTCGATTGAAACTACAAATACTTGGAGGATTCACAATGCATTCCATGTGAGTTTCTTGAAACCTTTTAAAGTTGATGTGCCTGATGATGGGGAGCATGATGAGCAACCCGAAGTGGATACGAAGACTAAAGGTAAAGTCCGAAGGCTGTTCTTGGTTAAGTTCAAGAACTTTCCTGCATTTGATGCGAAGTGGATGGAGGAGGAGGACCTAGCAGATACTCCTCGGATCGTGAAACTTTACCTCGATGTTTTGGTTTAGCATAGTCTACTCCAAACGGAACGAACCCAAAAATTCAGCTTGGCCGAAGATCTGGTGCAGTGGGATGCACAAGAGGGGAGTTACTCCGCTCCTTTGTCAACAGATGCCTTGATTTTGATACTAAAGTCACTGATGTCTCTTTGAGCTTCAGGGATACTGAGAGCTGACAGTATTCTGCTGGATGACTTTATGAAATGGAATTCTTGATAATGATACTGATTTGTTCTTGACTTCTTTTGAGTGCAAGAACTGATAGACGAAATGACTGCAACATTTTGGTGCAATAGGGGTTAGTCAATCGAACATCGATGAGGTCCCGATTGGACCTAGATGTGATTGCTAGCTACATTGCCGATAAATCATGGTCTAAGATCCGAATGAATGTTGAATGTCATGTGATGTTTGGTGATGTCCTGTGATGTCGTGTGATGTGACTGTCGATTTTGTACATGCGCTAGATGTGTGTTCCTAGTATGTAGGTACTAACAGTCAGTGTCTGCTAAGACGGTTTATGGTTTTTGTCGGTTTTGCAGGCGTAATCGCGGTCGATCACAATGATTTCAAGAGGGAGGTATGTCACAAAGTGATGATGTGGCTACGGACAGCAAAAACCCTAATTTCTGGAAATCCCAGAGGTGGATTTTTTTTTTTTTGG
This sequence comes from Adiantum capillus-veneris, assembly GCF_014529385.1. Classification (NCBI taxonomy): domain Eukaryota; kingdom Viridiplantae; phylum Streptophyta; class Polypodiopsida; order Polypodiales; family Pteridaceae; genus Adiantum; species Adiantum capillus-veneris. Next base: position 181,244,665 of record NC_140932.1, on the reverse strand, counting down.
GTGGGTTTTGAGTGACTTAAATCTTCCTTTTTCTCTACGCAATGAGAAAGAGAGAGAGAATGCTTTTGCTTTCAAGTTTTGACTCTCTGTGAGAGAGAGAGAGCAGTTGCTTTTGATTTGAAGCTTTTGGGGCTCTGCTTTTGGCTTCCCTTGTAAACATTTAAATAAGTGGTTTGGGCCTTCACTTCTCAGAGCATCTGGATGCAGAGTTTGAGAGTGAACCCCGAGCCATTCTCTTGTACTTTGAACTGATTAATACAAAAAGAAATACCGAAAGGGGCGCCAGTCTATGGGGCCAATATCTCTAAGCACGGAACTCCGCCCGACCAACGCAAATCTATTGTGATTTGTGAATTGTTTGAAGTGGTTATTTGGTGCTGTCGCGATTGATTCTTGACTTGGAGTGTCCAAGTCTGTTACAACACGGCCAAGATAGAGACTATCCGTGATTGACCCGATTTGAAGAATGTCCATGAAGCTAGAAGCTTCTTGGGCTTATGTTCGTACTACAGGCGGTTCATTAGAAAGTTTTGCAGAGGTTGCTTTCCCTTTGCATATCTTGAGACAGAAAGGAGTCTCTTTCTCGTGGGTCTCCACGAGAAAGGAGTCCCTTTCTCGTGGAGACCCACAAAGGTGACTGCCTTTTAGACATTGAAAGAGAAATTGACTACAGGACCAGTTTTGACTTTGCCGGATTTGCAGAAGTCATTTGAAGTATATTGTGGTGCTTGTGGTCATAGTCTGGGTGGGGTCTTAATGCAAGAAGGTGATGTCATTGCCTACGAGAGCCGATTGTTCTCAAGGCCGGAATTGACAGCACAGATTTATGAGAGCTTTTGGCGGTTATCCATGCTCTTACTGAGTGGCGACATTACCTACTCGGAGCAATCCCTGTAAGGTCGTGGGAAAGTATTGCAATGGATTTCATTTTTGATCTCTCGAGAACACAAAGTGGGCACAATGGTATGTGGACTGTTATTGACAGATTTAGCAAGCAAGCTAGTGAAGAAGACAGTCACGCCGGATTACTTAGCGAGACCGTTTGTGGCCCAAATCTGCAGATTACATGGCATGCCTAAGACGATTGTCTCCGACAGAGGCTTTGCAAACCCATTTTTGCCATCGACTTTGTAAACCCATTTTTGCCATCGATGAATGGGTGAGATTGACCAAATTTCTTGCAACCAAGGCAATAGATGATTGCTTTAATAATCTCTAGGCAAGGACTTCATACCATGGGCATTGCTCGTCATGAGTTTGTTTTGGAAGGCTATTTAGGAGAACATTGGCACGCGGTTGCAGTTCTCGTCATCTTTCCACCTGCAGACTGACGGGCAATCAGGAATTGCTAAGTCAGTGGTACTGGATTTATTGAAGTCTTACATTTTGGATCAGAAGACTCAATGGGAAAAGTATTTACCTTTGGTGGAATTTTCCTACAATAATACAAGACACTCTTCGACGGGAGACGCAATTTGAGATTATTGAAGGTGCTACGTAGGTGCCACCCTTCCTAAGCATGAAAGATAAGATTTTTGAAGCCGACAAATACACGCAGGATTTGGACATGGCTTTTGCCAAGGTCCTGTAAGGTGTAGCGGAATGAATGTTGTATTTTCTCAAGATGAGTGATCCATATTGCTCAAGGTTCCTTTTAGTTCTTATGGAAGGGAGAGCCTTCCGTTCTTTATGGAGAGTGTTGTGATCACGAACAAAGTGAGTGGATATTGTGCGTGCAAGTGTATGAGACTGAGAGAAAGAGAGAAGAGAGATACGACACCAGAGACGTTGTAAAACCCTCCTCCGAAGGCCCCACTCTCGTTGGCGAGAGTGGTCTACGATTGATTGCACAAAGTTGTACAATGATGATGCATGGAAACTGATGCAACTTGGGACTATGTTGGTGACGACGACGGGGGCGACCACGATGACTGAAGGGCTGAAATCTGCGACCTTCTAACTGCTGTCCACAAAAACGCTATTGCTGAAAATCTGGGGCTGATTCGGGGCTGCTGAAAACGCTGATCTGGCTGCGTTTTTGGGAGGCTGAAAATGATGTTCTTTTGCAAGTGTCTAGGGCTGAATTTGCTGTTGTCCTTGATGCTGAAAACGTTGCCTTGTCTGCTATGTTCAAAGCTGAAAAACGCTGGATTGGGCAGCCTGTGGCGATGGTAGGAAAAACGCCAGGTGTTGGGAAAAGGTGGCGATGAGAGGTTTGCTGAAAAACACCAGCTTGTAGGGGATGTTGGCGATGATCAAAATGCTAGGCTGTAGGGGATGATGGAAATCGCCAAGGGACTTGGAGGTGTCTGCTGAGAGAGGGGAGTACCTGTTGCTTGGGGCCTGTTGTGCTCCTTGCTCATCTGCAAAAGAGTGCTAGCTTTGGTTTGCTTATATATTTTCTTACCCAAATTGCCCTACCTACTTACTTAAATTAATAAGTGAAAAATGCCAAAAATAGGGAAAATAGGCTAAATGCACTGGAAAAATCTCCTAATTGATTCTAATGGATTCTGATGGGAATGCTCATGATCATGCGGTGTGCAACCAGAGGATATGCATCTATGCTAAGTGACTGGGCATGCACGGTCTACGAATAGACTCACAAAAGTGCCATATCACTACTAATCTAGACTGACTGGACTTGACGGAAACCCTGTTATGGGTAGCTTGTCCACGGATACATAGGGTTGGATGTGTCACGTGACATCCCCTCCTTTTTAAAGTGAGGTATTGGTACCGAGCTGCATGGCTTCCTTGTAGTCTGCCAACAACTCTGGATAATCCTTGAAGAACTCTTCGTCTATCCACACCGCTTCATGGGTTCCTCGATCCTTGAACTTCAAAAAATATTGTCGCACTTGCTTCTTCGAACCATGGCGAAACGATGCAACAATACTTGCTCGAGCTCCATGACTTCAGCTTCATCGATGATCTCCGTTTCTTCTTCTTCCAAAATGTCCTTTGGAGGTGTTCCCTGAAACACTTTCAACCAAGAAACATGGAATACGTTGTGCATTGACCATGAGTTAGGCAAGTGCAATTTCATTGAAACCTCATTTATCTTTTTAATGACTGGAAATAGACCATACATACGAAAAGACAACTTTGGACACTTCTTTCCAACTTGCTTAAGACGTTGCTTCATGATTCTTAAATACACCCAATCTCCTTCCTTGATCGAAACATCCTGACGATGCTTATTAGCCTGCCGTGAATAAGATTCCCGAGCCTTGCTTAGCCGAAGCTTCACACTCTCAGAAATCTCATCCAATGACTGACTTTCAGCATTGGCATCAGGCATTTGACTAACCGAGCGAGTCAAAAGTGACTGGAACGGACGGCCAAAAGCTGCGTCATACGGAGTTCGATCAATATCAAAAGAAAAAGAGTCAGTCAAAATAGCCTGTACCAATGGAAGATAGAGCTCCCACTGAGACTGCTGATCATGTACATATGACTTTAAAACATCAAAAGCCAACTGATTGTAAATTTCTGTTTGACCATATGACTGTGGATGAAAAGTCTATGAAAAATTTAACTTAGTGCCAAAATTTTCAAAGAGTGCGCGCCAAAAATTGGACGTGAACTTAACATCCCTATCTGAAACAATTGACTTTGGCAAACCACAGAGAGGGTACCAATGTTTAACGAACAACCTTGCTACATCTTGTGCAATAACTATGGCTTTACAAGGAATTAACATGCAAAATTTGTTGAAACGATCAACAATTGTTAAACATTGAGTGTTCCTTGAATGCAAACTTAGTGGTAGGGTAGTCACAAAATCCATAGAAATATCCTGAAAAGGTCCATCGGGAATAGGCAGCGGAAGCAAGAGGCCTTGCTGCTTACCTCGAGGAGCTTTTACTTTTTGACATATAGTGCACTGTGTGACATAACGAAACACATCTTTTTGCATTTTAGGCCAATAAAAAAATCGTTCAATTTTTTCCAATGTGGTGTTCATTCCCCTGTGCCCATCCGTGAGAGAATCATGTGCATCATGCAATATGGTTGGCTTGAGAGAGGGCAACACACATAAACGCTGATGAAAAAATAACAATCCATCACGAATGAGATAGTTTCTTGGCCCTTGGGAAGCAAGAGCCTGCAACCAATGCTTACCAAACTCGAAATCTGCATACTGATTCTTCGTGCTCTCAAAAGACTCACCCTGAATAGAAAATGTGGTCCTTGGCTCAAGAGCCAAAATCTGTCCTTTGCGACTCAACGCATCTGCAACAGGGTTGGCTTTTCCAGGCACATACTCAATCAAACCTCCAAATTGCTCAAAAAATTGTGACCACCGCGCTTGGTGATCACTCCAATGTGCACTAGGCATAGACTGGAGCCACTTGAGGGCTTGATAATCTGTGCGCACTGTAAACTCTCTACCATACAGAAAATGCTTCCAATGCTTAAGAGAGTGAATGACAAACAAAAGTTCTTTATCATAAACTGAATAATTCTTTTTCGCACTATTGAGCTTCCGGCTAAGGAAAGCTACAGGACGACCGTGCTGCTGAAGCACAGCGCCTATGGCGACATTGCTCGCATCCATCCATACCTCAAAGGGATCATCCCAAGAGGCAAGGATAAGACACGGTGCTTCTGTCACCGCAACCTTGAGAGCTGCAAAAGCCTCAATGGCTGCCTCGGGCAAGTCTATGGGCTGACGGCGAGTCTTTACCCCTTTCAAAACATCAGTCATAGGTGCAACAATGCGTGCAAAATTCTCTATGTGTGAATTATATGCTTGACATAAACCAAGAAAAGAACGCACATCATATGCAGTTTTGGGCAAATCCCAATTACGAACCTGTTCCACCTTCGCGGGATCTAACTTGACGCCTTCTGCATAAATGATATAACCCAAATAAGTGACTTCAGTAAGAAAAAATTCAGACTTCTTAGCTGCAATGTACAACTGACACTCATCCAAACGAGTTAGTACCCTTTCAACATCTCTTTCATGTTGTTCCTACGATGCAGAAAAAATGAGAATATCGTCTAAAAAGATGAACACACATACACTGACCATATCGTCGAAACGACCTAATATAAGACGATTGAATGTACCCACGACACCTGTCAATCCAAAAGGCATAACAATATACTCCCATTGTCCTCGCTCGGTGCGAAAGGCGGTCTTGAAAATGTCGCCTTTGAATACCTGTACCTGATGATATCCACTTTTGAGATCGACCTTGCTAAAAACCTTTGCCCCATTGAGCCTATCGAGGATATACTCAATGCGGGGCATCGGAAACTTGTTCTTGACGGTCATCTTGTTTAATACCTTGTAATCAACACACAAACGAGACGAACCATCCTTTTTGCGAACAAACAAAATAGGAGCAGCAAAAGGACTTACACTAGGGCGTATGAATACTCTAGCCACCAACTCCGTGAGTTGTCGCTCTAACTCTTCCTCCTGTGTCTTGTTCAATTGATAGGGAGCCTTACTGACAGCCTGTGCTCTCTCCATAAGCTCGATGCAACGGTCCTCCGGCCGCTCGGGTGGGAGACGAGGTGGAAGATCATCCTGCAAAAAGAGATGTTTAAACTTCGTAAACAACTCTGAATACTTAGCTGGAGCCTGAATGCTTTGGGAAATTGGAGCAGCATAGATGAATGCCGCTTGTGCTCCTCGTCGTAATTCACGCTTTACCTGCACATGAGAGATGAGAGGCAAAGAATGCAAGCCCTCCTCAGTACGAATGATGAGGAGGGAATCAGTTTTGGCATGTAAAGTGAGAGTGTTAGCCTCCCAATCAATGAGAGGGTTGAGTTCACGAAACCATCTTATGTCCAAAATCATATCACATCCTGAGAGAAGAAACACAAGGAATTTCCTACTAAAAGAAGCTTGTTGAACGGTAAACATCACATCAAGGCACTCCTTCATGATGAGAGAGTCCATACTAGGAGCGAAGCCAGAAACCTCGAGAGGAGATTTCTGACTAACCTCAAGGCGGGCTCTCTCAACAAGAGGGGGACTAATCACATCATGCATACTGCCTGGATCAAACAATATGATAAAACACTGACCTTTTACATGACCATAACACTTCATGAGAGACTCATCAATGTGTGTGTCAAAGTCAGGAGAAGATGCAGGCTTGTTTGTGATAGTGCTTGTGGTTGCTGTGGGTGCCTTTTGTTCTTTAGGTGGGACTGTCTTAGGACGGGCCTTCTTAATGTGACCCTTGACGTGACATTGACAACATCTACCTTCTTTAGCATAAATCACTTGTTCTTCAGTCGTGATGTATCCTCCTACAATTCCTTGTGAAGCTTTTTCATCAGGGGTTAGCTTAGGTTTTGCAGGTGCTTTAGCTTTACCCTTAGATTCATTGTTAGAGTTCTTTTCTGAGGAATTAGAGGAAGATAGGCTGGAAGAATCACCATTCTTTTCATTCTTACCGTTCTTACCATTCTGTGTGTTCTAAGAATTTTGAGAGGTCCCTTGAGAAGACTTGTTCTCCTTAGGCTTTCCCTTGTTGTGCTTCATCTCTTGGGAGAGAGCGATCGCTACCGCCTTGTTGAGATCCGCGGGGTCAAAGACTTCGACATCAAACTTGATGTATTCGTCTAACCCAAAGAGAAAAGCCTCTTTGTGCTCATCATCCGATTTACATAATTGAGTGTCGAGCTGCAAAACACGGTTAGAAAACGACATGATTGGCATACCATGTTGCTTGAGATTGCGCCAATCCTCTTTCAATCGTGCTAGGTACTGAGGTGCATAAACCGCGCCTTGAGCTTGTCTTGGAAATCAGCCCAACTAAAGGAGAGGGACGTAAATTCGTCGGCTTTCTCTAGGTGCGCGGCTAGCTGTGCCTCTTGCCATGCATGGTACCAATTGATGGCATCACCAACAAGGTATATAGCTGCCGTCAAAACTTTGCTATTTCCTGTTTTCTTAGTTGTCGCAAAATAAACATTAAATTGATGCAACCAAGAATGAATAACCGTAGCATCCATCTTACCATTATACTTACTGAAAGTCAACTTCTCGGTGACTGGGTTGTTGGAATCTGCATCGTGGCTTGCGTCACTTAAGGAACTCCCACGATCTTTGGCTGGTTCCGACTTCAAGGCTAGCACTTGTCGAAGCAATTCTTGAGTGCGTAGCTCTCTTTGAGCCCCTCGCTCGGCCTCCCTTTCTGCTTTTCGTTCGTTTCGTTCATCGCGCTTGTGTTCGAAAGCAAGGCGATTTGCTTCTTGTTGTGCCAACGCAACTCGATTCGCTTCTTGTTGTTGTATTGCATTTCTTTCATTTCGTTCTTCGCACTCGCGGTTCAAAGCAATCAAGTCGCTTCTTGTTGGGCCAGCGCAATGCGATTCGCTTCTTGTTGTGCCAGCGCTAGGCGAGTCGCTTCGCGATTCGCTTCTTGTTGTGCCGCCATCATGTCCAACATCGACTTGACCATCATCTCCATGGGAGTTGGTACAACTTGTGGCGTAGATGGCGAAGGGGGGGGTCGAAAAAATCTCCTGGTGGGGAATATTCTTCGTCGCCTCTCTCATGGTCATCACCTATATGCGAAGTATCCATTCCGCTTCGGGTGACGACCATGCACTATGATCTTTGGTTCTTAAGTTCACGAGGAGCTTGGGTTCTTGAGGGTCTTGAGGTTCTTGAGGGTCTTGAGGTTCTTGAGGTTCTTAAGGTGTTCTTTTGCTTGCAAATCGCGTTTGAGAAGGATCTTCTCTTCACCCGAGTTCTGCTCTTTTCCGCCAGCGCACCCCTTGGCGGCCTTGCGCTCACACCAAGGTTGCTTTTTCCCACCTCACGTCGATTGGCCGGCCGCTAAGTGCACGGTCCACTCTCAATGAGTAAAAAGAGACACAAGGGGAGGCTGGACAAGCCCTTCTTTCTTGGGATTCCTGTCACTCTTCAAAAAATACGATTAGGAATGGTCACGCCCAAGCGAACTTGGGTTCGTGCGACCACAAGCAAAAAATAAAAATAAAAAATCTTGTGGTGCTTTCCTTGAGTGATACAGAACATTGCCAAAGCTCTGATACCAATGTAAGGTGCAACGGAATGAATGCTGTATTTTCTCAAGATGAGTTATCCATATTGCTCAAGGTTCCTTTTAGTTCTGATGGAAGGGAGAGCCTTCCGTTCTTTATGGAGAGTGCTGTGATCACGAACAAAGTGAGTGGATATTGTGCGTGCATGTGTATGAGACTGAGAGAAAGAGAGAAGAGAGATACGACACCAGAGACGTTGTAAAACCCTCCTCCAAAGGCCCCACCCACTCTCGCCAACGAGAGTGGTCTACGATTGATTGCACAAAGTGGTACAATGATGATGCATGGAAACTGATGCAACTTGGGACTATGTTGGTGACGACGACAGGGGCGACGACAATGACGTAAGGGCTGAAATCTGCAACCTTCTAACTGCTGTCCACAAAAACGCTATTGCTGAAAATCTGGGGCTGATTCGGGGCTGCTGAAAACGCTGATCTGGCTGCGTTTTTGGGAGGCTGAAAATGGTGTTCTTCTGCAAGTGTCTAGGGCTGAATTTGCTGCTGTCCTTGATGCTGAAAACGCTGCCTTGTCTGCTATGTTCAAAGCTGAAAAACGCTGGATTGGGCAGCCTGTGGCGATGGTAGGAAAAATGCCAGCTGTTGGGGAAAGGTGGCGATGAGAGGTTTGCTGAAAAATGCCAGCTTGTAGGGGATGTTGGCGATGATCAAAACGCTAGGTTGTAGGGGATGATGGAAATCACCAAGGGACTTGGAGGTGTCTGCTGAGAGAGGGGAGTACCTGCTGCCTAGGGCCTGTTGTGCTCCTTGCTCATCTGCCAACGAGTGCTAGCTTTGGTTTGCTTATACATTTTCTTACCCAAATTGCCCTACCTACTTTTGTTGGAAAGTCACTTAAATTAATAAGTGAAAAACGTCAAAAAGTTGGAAAATAGGCTAAATGCACTGGAAAAATCCCCTAACTGATTCTAATGGATTTTGATGGGAATGCTTATGATCATGCGGTGTGCAACCAGAGGATATGCATCTATGCTAAGTGACTGGGCATGCACGGTCTACGAACAGACTCACAAAAGTGCCAGATCACTACTAATCTAGACTGAATGGACTTGACGGAAACCCTGTTATGGTGTAGCTTGTCCATGGACACATAGGGTTGGATGTGTCACATGACAGGTCCGGGAGGCTTTGAGAAATCTCAAGAAAGATACAAAAAGGCAGCAGATCGACGCCGTGGTGATTTGAAGTTTTGGCAACCCTTGTAAACCTTTATAAGCGTGGGCAGGGCTCCCACTCTGCAGAGCATTTGGACGCAGAGTCTGAGAGTGAGAACCCTCCCATTGCCTTGTACTTTGACCTTTTAGATTAATACAAAAAGAAATATTGAAAGGGGCGCCAGTCTTTGGCGCCAATATCTCTAGGCACGGAACTCCGTCGGGTCGTGTTGAATCAATTGTGAACTGTGGACTGTTTTGAAGTGAATCTCTACTGTGTTGTGGTAGAATCTTGATTTGGAGTGTCCAAGTTTGTTACACGTACAGATCCGTAGGCTATCATCACAAGATTTTGGGCAAGGCCTACTCGCTTCTATATTTGGGAGGGGATAGGTACCATATTGCAAAGACCTGTGCGAAAGTTCATGGATGATTCCTCCCTGCTCCTTGTATCTCTCCCTCCTTTACAATTTAAAAAATGATCCCTTGTATTGTAACCTCGTCACTGTTTGATGCCCTAGCCACACCTGCTGCATATATATCATTTTCTGAGTTTTTAGTTCATCTTTTCTTTAGCTTTGTTCCAGACAGTGGTATCACACATATGATGGTTGTAACTTTTGGTCTCATAGGTCATTTTGGCCTTTTGCAGACGATAATAGTACATTCCATTTCATTTTCTTATCCGAGTTCTGGTCTTGCTATATGTGGGTGTAAGTGAAAAAGTGTAGTTTTTTGTTCTTTTGATTGTCTTCCAAAGTTCTGGCTTGCAGATAAAGTAATTGATGGTTGGTCACAAAGACCTGGTTTTAGGGAGCATTTGTCATGCTGTGCGTGCCAACTTTCACTGCCAATCTTTTGAGATAAATGAAGATGATCTGGAGTCCCATCAATGTGGCATTCGGTCCTTATGCAGGAGCTTTGACTTCATTTTCATCCCCCTTGTCTTCCTCAATATTTTAGCGTTTTGTACATATTTTAATGATGGTGTATTGCACATCGCTCAGATTTTTGGCAATTCTGAAGCTTCAGTTTTTTCAATTGTGCATAGTAAATATCAGTATATTTTTGAGATTTGGCCACGAGTGCTTGACTCAAATCTAAGATTGCCAATGTTTTGGTCAATCGTTTGAGCCTGTCATGATGCACCAAATTCCCTTTCTCACTAAAAGACTTTTGCTGTAACTGACGTGATAGTTTCAGAGAAAACAGAGTTCTTTCTTGTAAACATGCAGAAGGTTTGTCTTGATGCATTGAACTTGTTCTATAGATGCTTTGTAGGGCTTTTTTGGTTCATTCTGTTTTTGACTTAATCAAGATTCAAGACCAGATTGTAGTTTTACTTAGTCAATTTCCAAGACAAGAATGAAGACAAATCTTTCCATCAATAGATAATAGCGTTCAAATGTGTCAGTTTTAGAATCTATCTTGCGGACCATTCATTCCTTACATTATGTGGGCAGCATTGTATCTCCTTATTCTGAAGAATGCAATTTTATATTTTCCAACATTTTTCTTTCTAATGTGCTGCAGGTGGCTGCTGCCACTAACAAGCAACATGATACTGAAGACAGCAGCAGAAGACCATCTGCCAAAGCTTTGGGCTGTTTAGGAGCAGGTGTCGCTGGTTTGATAGGACTTATAGGTGTGGCATATGCAGATGAAGCTGAGCATGGGTTACCAGCCCCACATTACCCTTGGCCTCACAATGGTGTTTTAAGTTCCTATGATCATGCATCGTATGTCCTTTTACGTATACATCTACTTTTCTTTTCCTTCAGTTTGTAAGCTGATAATCATGCTATTGACGTTAAGTGGAACTATGGCATGTTCAAGAACAGAATTCGGCGAGGGCATCAAGTATATCAGCAGGTGTGTGCTGCCTGTCATAGCATGTCATTCGTGGCATTCCGCGATCTGATTGGGGTAGCATACACAGAGGATGAGGTGAAAGCTATTGCAGCAGAAATTGAAGTTGAGGATGGTCCCAATGATGAGGGTGAGATGTACATGAGGCCGGGAAAGCCAAGTGATCACTTCCCCAGCCCTTATTCAAATGAGCAGGCAGCAAGATTTGCAAATGGAGGGGCATATCCTCCTGATTTAAGTCTGATTACAAAGGTTAGTAGTCTCTGGGTGCGGAGACATGATATGTAATTTTTGCTGGCATTTACAAATTTTTTGGTAATTGCCAGGCTCGTCATAATGGTCAAAACTACGTGTTTGCTCTTCTTACTGGATATCGTGATCCACCAGCCGGAGTCTCGGTAATGATTCTTATCCTGTGGAAGCACGGAGAGTATCCTGTTGTTTAATGAGTATGAAGCTTATTGAGGTGTGATATGAGAGATTCCTACTTGGGCAGGTGAGGGAAGGGTTACATTATAACCCATATTTCCCTGGTGGGGCTATAGCGATGCCAAAGATGCTAGTGGATGGTGCTGTTGAGTATGAAGATGAAGTACCCGCTACTGAAAGTCAGGTATTTTATTAGATTCCTTGATCTTATTAAAATGGGCACCTATCAAACCTGGGAAAGTCCATGAGCAGAGGGCCATAAAGAGAATACCTGCGGGACATTGCAAGACGACCAATTAAAGAAACACACTTCTCATCGTCCAACTTCTAGATGAATCCCATGTATTCAAAGGAACACTAACGAAGAGAAAAGCAAAAGGTAACTTCTCTAGGGATGAGGCTGCCTGAACAATCAACAGTTTCTCCTTTTTTGAAAATCTAGGTTTACAGATAGATTCGTCTCTTTGGACGGAGCAGAATGTCTGAACATTCTACCATACCAATTGAGTACACTGATTAGCTCAGGTTTTGTGCTCTAAGGGTTGATTACCAACTCTAGAGTCTACTACTATTCAGGACAGATGAATACAAGGATAAGGAAACTTTCCACAATTTAATGACCTGCTATACAAGGGTTCTACATGACTGGTCTGCAAATACTACTTGTTTAGAAGGGGAGAACAGGATACATTACCGATGCTTGAACAAGACTACGATTGAGAACCTTTTCCAAATGAATGGCTATCAGATACACAATGCCCTTGATACTGAGTATAAACAGAGCTGTTCGTACACTTATTGGGCATTATGAATTCTTGGTAATGGCTACTACTGTGGCAAAAACTTTGGCCCCTGGCCGTGGGAGATGAGAGATCGTATGATCATGAAGGGAGGCCCTCGAGGTGACATCTCTTCATGAAGTACAAGTAAGCCCTCTTCTTGCAAGGCCGAGGGGAAGACCTCATGGTGGCTACTATGAGTTTATAAGAGCCCTCCTCCCATAGACCCTTGAAAGGGCTGCAATGATGGAGAGCCCTTTCTGCTGTGCACTGAGGGTACTGGCTGAAGAAGCTGGTTACAGCCTGTTCACACTCCTGCGTAATGCAAGGGGCGGTTGAAGCACCCCCCAGTGAAAAAATTGCCCCCATCTGAGCCGGTCAGACTTGAGCTCTCTCTACGCGGGCGGCTATGTGGCACAAAAGCCTCCGCTAGATGCCCCTCCAACCTAGGGTTTGGAGGTTCTATGAGGGAGCCCTCTAACTTGCACTTCTATTAGAGGTGTATTTGGTTTGTTCCTTGGACTTGTCAAGGTAAACAAGAACAGATGCTTTTTTTTCCTCGAACTCGTCACGGTAAACAATAATGAATGCTTTTGTCAGCTAATTGATTAATACGACTCTTGCAGATGGCAAAGGATGTCGTAACTTTCTTGTCTTGGGCTGCCGAGCCTGAGATGGAGGAGCGAAAACTAGTAAGTACATCTTGACTATCCTACTTTCTTCTCATTTTCAGCAGTTTGATAGCTAAGTGACACTCATTCTTATTTCCTTTCTGTATTTTAGATGGGCTTCAAAGTGATGTTTGTACTTAGCTTAGCCCTCCTCCAAGCAGGATACTACAAGAGGTGGAAGTGGGCATCAATTAAATCAAGGAGAGTAATTGTTGATGTGGTCAACTAAAGAAGGTTTTGCTCAAAGAGTAACTGGAGAAGTGTTAGGTGGCAGTTTGCAATAAAGGTAAAATTTATGAGTTAAAAGGCTGATTTCGTTTAGCATCTGCAAGTGAGTCCAGTAATACCGCAAATTGGTAGTCAGCACTACTGGAGAATGGAAAGAAATGTGGACAAGTGCTATTACGGTCTTATTTGAGTTCACTTTATCGGAACATTTTCCAATAATGTAGTGTACATAGTGGTCAGAAAGCACACAGTGACTTTCTTGCTATTGAGAGTCAGTGTGGCTGCGGCTGCTGGTGTAGTCCTAGTAGCTAATTAATAGTGGAGAATTCATTTGAGGGCACACCATGTTTTGAATTTTTGCCACATTTTTAGACGCTATGCATGACATAAAATTTTGCCACCTTTCTAGATCATGATTTACAGAATCTGCATTTCTCAAACCTGGTTTATTCCTTTCAAAATCAGCTATTGCTGCTTTCAGAGATAGAGATCTGTACATCATGTAGGTGGCCACATGGATTTGGTCTCAGTTTCAACGAGGAAAAACGCTAGGTTCGGCCACTGTACTCGTATGTTATCATGGACAAGCAATCCCCTTGGCCTTGGCACTGATTTAGTGAACTTATGATGTTTGTAGATTTTACGAGTCATTTGATCTTGAGGTGCAGTAAATTTGTTTACAGAGCGTGTTGCAAACTTCTCATATTGAGGGAGTATATGCAGTAGTATCGGATATCGTGCGATGAGTAGATATTGAACTACCACAATTAGCCTTAGTAAAGAAAATGGTGGTTCCAGAGTGTAATATGTTCTAAACTGGTGCCTGGGCTGTGGGCGCATTGTCAGCGAGCCTGCCTGTGCAAAATGAATAAGGGATGCTTGATTCTTTTGAGCAATCTAGCACAGCGGTGTAGATGCCGCGATTTAAGTAATGTTTGTGAAAAAAGTCGGTATATTGCGTTGTCAGGGCTAGCAGGGTGAGAATTCAAACCTGCCAACTTTTAGAAGTTTTGCTTTTGTGTCATAAGCTCATCTTGGAAATTTATGTATGCTCAATTAGCTCATACATTTATTGTCATTTTAGAGGGGCATGAATGAATGCTCTGTGATTTGCTAGAACTAGTATCAACCTGATCTATTTCTTGAAATGAATGTGATGCTTGGGCTGATTGGTTTGAATAAAGAGGCTGAAAGTCGCTTCTCCTTTGCTAGGCTTGATACCATGTGGCAACAGGTAGACGCACGCCTCCTTGTTCTTGCAAATGATATCATTAAGTTCCTCATTTTGCAAGGACATATTTCTGACCCTCTGCTTTGCTTGAGTAAATACTTGTGATGTATCTCATTAAAGCAGCTGCCAACAACTTGAGGTGTTTGGCATAAGGTATCAGGACATCAAGTGGCACTTGGATGGAGATTTGAAGGGCTCTATTCATGCTCAAAAGTAATTGGCTGTAACCACTTAAGACCCATACCTCTATTGCTGTCATCCCAAAATCCTGTTGGGGTGCCACAAGAAGAGAAAAATGACTAAAATGAGGGATCTCAATGTGAAGAAAAAAAGGCTCTAACTGATGGTTTAATGCAATGCACAGCTGTCATGAAAGCATGCCTCCTAGTTGTTCCCATGAGGACTCCAACTAGTACCTGGTTCTTCTCCAGCGAGTTTTCTTCAAATGTGCAAGGAGGGCAGCAAGTGCTCGAGTGGGCTTTGTTCTGCAACCCTCGATGGTTCATGAAGTGAATGCTGGTAAATTGCCATGGCAAATATCTTCAGATGATTTAGAAGCCACTCATACTTGTCTTTTAAAAACTTAATACTTACATATATCGAATCATCCATGATATTAAAAAATCAACATGCATATAATTCACTTCTAAATTTGATGATGTAGCCTGTGCCTCTTAACAACAAAGAATAGAAGATAAATGAACCATTTACAAACATGCGGGAGATGATATGCTCAAGCAACGGTGTTTACCTTGAGCAAGTATTATACAGGAACTGACTACTTGTTTGGATTGGGATCGTAAGAAAAGAAATTCTTTAAAAGAATGGAGCTTAATGTACTCTCATGCAAAGTGAATTATATAGACCCATTTAAAAAAGGCCACAATTGTCCTTTCTTCACTTTCCAAATAATTTTCCTAAGGCCACAATTGTCTTGTTTGGCTTTCCAAATAATTTCTCTTACGTAGGTTGAAGTCAACCCTACTAGTAGAGCTTAGTCTTTCCCACTCTCTCTAGGTCGGTCGACCCACATGTTCCTCTCTTGCCTCTTGAAGCTCTACAATGACCTGTAGAATAGGTGATGCCATAGCCTCTTAATAACTTACCCTTGATAGTTGCATCTTCATGTTTCCAACTTGTTCAGTTATAAATAGTGCCTTGATTGAGTATGCCTGCTCATTAATCCTCGCAAATTGTAACCTTTGCTATTAGAAATGTCATAAATGAGGGGGGGGCCACATACTTCCATCGCACATAGTGTTTTGTGCATTAACTTGGGGGCCAAACGCAAGCTCCCATCACCTTATGCCTTATGTAGGGCATTGTAATAATCACCTTATAAACATGACATTCCTAGCACAACCAAGTATGCCCCTACCTTTTTGAGCCAACACGAGGACTTTTGGTAACGTGGTTGCATACATGTTCGATTTTTTGGCAATGGAATGTTGATCTTCCTTCTATTAGACTTTATTGTTTAGAAGATAAAGATCATGATTATTCTTATGATGAGCAACTTGTGGAATTGGCTTATGGACAATTTCAATGCCAATTGTTCTACCATTTTGGGCCTTGTACTCTTGCTTCCTTGAGTACTGCTACTTCTACATGCAACTCCTACTTCTAGTGGCGATCACCTGTTAAATTAGATAGCTCATAATCAATTGCTACACAAGCTGTGGTTGATTCATGGAACAAGACAAATCACAAGGTGTAATCCTACCTTTGTATTAATTTTGCCGAGTCTGTCATATCACTTTTTCTTTTCGGTCAACACGAGGCTTCGGAGTACCTTTGCAAGTTGTACGAGGCCCACACCCTTGCTTTGGAGAAGACTTTATCGAGCCCTAAAATTTCATTGTTCTCTATCCTTCATGTTTTGAATGGTTGCAAAAATTGTAAGAGATGATACTGAGACTTGTGATACATATCACTCCATCTCTTTGATTGCTAGAAACATAGATGGTCTTATCTTGGGAGTTGAAAGGGCTAATTATCCTCCTTTCAAAAATATAGTATACCTTAAAAGCACCAAATTTGGTGATAGTAGTGTGGATAGCTTCGGTTCCTTCATTTGCATCATTATTTATACGCAACTAGTACGGCCAACGGCCTCGGCTGGAGGCTGCCTCTCTCTCTCTCTCTCTCTCTCTCTCTCTCTCTCTCTCTCTCTCTCTCTCTCTCTCTCTTTGCGTAGGCAGTCCCTTTCTCTCTCTTTTTTTGAGCTCACAACTACAGGCTACACTACCAGATGAAGCTCATTCGGCCACGTGTTGGGGCGGCGGGGGCGGAATCCTTCCCCCTTATATAATAGTATAGATAGATGTTAATTAGTGCAACGATGGGAAAAAGACATTGTTTTGCCTAATATTTGAGAGGAATACCACAAGTGCTAACAATTTTTTATTTTTGTTTTGCAAAAGTCACAATTGTGAGTGATTGTATTAAAATGTCACTAGTAGCTATACAAATCAGCCTCAAGCTCAGGTAGAGCAATTGCGAACATCCCAAACTTTCACAAAGTAGGGCTTGACTGGATGGCGAGGGTTTCCCTAAGCCAATCAATCGAGTTATGCCTTTTACTTACCACATAAATTATCTCCTTGCTTTCTTGAACAATCTCTAAGAAGCTAGCCATAGAGAGGTCGCTATCAAAGATTTGACAGTTCTTGGGCCTTGGCCTTCCAGATATCTCTGAAGAAGCAGTATCTAACTTGAGTACAGATTAAAAGTGCAGAACTTTGAAATTGTTTGCCACCAAGGAACAAATTCATAAGTGCTAACGATTTAAAAAAATGAAACACAGAGCAGAATAAAAAACGATGCTGCATCGGCGGGGTAGCGTTATGGTTACGTGAGCGTGCAAAGGATCGAGATTGAATCCTTTTAAGGTAAGGTAAAGTCCTTCTTAGCTAAGGAATCTACCAAAACCAAAGAAATGAAGAATCTGCAAAGTAAGATGTGTGCGCACGATTCAAAAAAATCCTATTGAAGGCGAATCTTCAAAAGATGCTAGGTTCTCGCCCACTATCAAGTTTCTTCTTTAAAAACAGTACAACAACAAATTTTCCCATATACTTCTACCAATTCTAGGCTCAACACGTTTCGTTGAAGTAATTTGTATATTTTTTTTGTGACTTCCTTACGTAAATTATTCGTCCAAATTCTAGCAGTAGTGTCACGCTAATGATGAAAAGTTGGCTTGGAGTTAACAAAGGGCTTGTTGTGCAGCTTGCTCATCATTGGGAAGAGCTACAAATTTTTTGCCATGCGTGTGCAGAGTCATCTCAAAGAAAGGCTAGGAAGGATTGCACTTTTCATATGTGTCCCCAAGCATTGGGTCATGCGATTCATCTTTGTTCCCCTACCTTTCCCCTACTCAGGCATAGTTCATCTTTCGGATCTTAGTAGGTACGTTCCCACCCAAACCTTTCAGAGAAGATCATGGTTGATCGATGGTGCACCCCCAAGGGGTATCCCACCTATCACATTACTTGTGCCTCTGTGCATTTTCCACCTCTCTAATGTGCAAATGTTAAACCCAATTTTTGTTTCAAGAAAATTCAAATGGAAGGCCGAGAGTGCCAATGTTTTGAGCATAGAAGTGTCAAAGTCGACGATGCAAAAGAGTAGAGCAATGGGGAGGATGCACGAGAGAGAGAGAGAGAGAGAGAGAGAGAGAGAGAGAGAGAGAGAGAGAGAGAGAGAGAGAGAGAGAGAGAGAGAGAGAGAGAGAGACTTTGTTGAACTAATCAACTGGGTAATGAATTAATGATTTACAATGGGGGAAAGGTGGTGCTTATATACTAGCCTAGGGGCCCTTAAGTACCACCCTTAGTAAATTGCCCTACCCAAGATTTGACAATAAGTAAAATGTATACCTAAACCCAAAATAAATAATGGGATCACATTGGGGTATTCACTTGAGATTCTATAACTTTAACACCCTCTCTACGGCTCATAATGAACATATGTAGGAAGACCAACTCGATGAAGACGCTACCGTGGGCACTCCAATAGTGGTCCCTACTTTGCCACCTTAGAAGAACGTCATCTTGAGTATCGGTTGCCTCAATTGAAATGTAGACCACACTACATCCAAGAATCCCCATTTGTGAAATATGAACACATCATGTCCAAACATTCCTAAACAATGGACTTTGAAACACATCCTATCCATAATCTGTCAAAAAATAATGGATTGGCGTGCACATACATAGTGTCTTTATATGTTGCATTGGTTCCTTGCTAGATGCACGTGCCTTGAACTCCGACCCATGAGTTCAAACACCGATAATTTGAACTTCAACGTATAGGTCCAAATCATTTGTAGCAAGAGCTATTTGCCCCTCTTTGCCACTCACAAGCCCTTGACTGAAGCTAGCTACGGCAATTGCCACCTGACTAGAAATATGGCATCATATCCACTTTGGTCGCCACCACATGTGCCATGCCGATCACCACATCTCTATCAAGCTTGCCTTTGTCTTTGTCCTCTTATGAGTTCCTAATTTTGCCTTTGGCTTCACATTCTCCAGCCAAACAAAGTGTCTTCTCCCATTTATAACAACAGCTCTCGGCCCTCGTGGCTTCACATTCCTGAGCCAAACAAATTGATGGCTTCCTTGTGAACTTTATCCAAGCATAGGATACTAATTGGGTGATGGCCCTACTGTCCTTTTCAAGCTTGCCTTTGCCTTTGCCTTTCTTGAACCTCGAATCTTGCCCTTGAAGACCAGGGCAGCTTCCGCCTCCACAAGAAAAGAGCTAAGATCCTTGGAATCTGGCTTTTACATCATGATTTGAAAGCATAATGGCTTGGCCAACATTGCGTACTCCTTAGGCAACTCCAAAGCAATCAATTGAGAACCTAGAAATGCACTATCCTTAGCCAATAGTTGTGCTTGGTTCATCTTAGGGTTTAACAACTGCGAAGCCATTGTCGCGCTCTTCCTTTGCACAAAGCTATGCCTTTGAAGCCTCCCTTGTGACCTACTCTCTCCGAGGTGTCTCAAAGTGGCATGGATTTTGTCGCCCCAGTGCAGTTGGCATCTAAGACGGACCTAGCATTGGTTCAACTGACCATCCACAACAAGGTGCATTTCAAAATGTAGCTCCATCAAACACTCATTGGCTATACCTCTTGTTGGTGGTAGGCACAAATAGGTTTTGGCATAGGTGTTTCATTATGCTCGACACAACGAAAGGCACCTCTCTTCTTTGGATAGAATTTTCGAATCCACGAGGGAGAATAACCCAACCGACTCCAGCATCCGCCACCAAATTTTTGTGTCCTTGAACATGGACAATCTGGAAATGAAACTGTGACAAGATGTTAGCCCATCACATCTACTTTTTTGAAAGATGCTTCTGTGATAGGAAGTAGCGTAAACTATGATGATCCGTAAAGACTGTAAAATCAGCTACAAGTAAAAAGTGTCACCACTGAGTAAGAACATGGATCACTTCCAATTGCTCTTTTTCATAAATTGTAAAAACATCCCGCTCTCATAAGCAATTACATGGCCTTCTTGCATCAAGACTGCTCCCAAGACTACAACCCCAAGCATCACAATAAATTTTGAATGACTTTTGCAAGTCTGGTAAGGCCAACATGAGTCGAGTTTTCAGCTTTTTCTTTGAGAGTATTGCCTGAACCTTTCAAAACATAGCCGATGTTGATGGAAGCCTTCCTGATTTGCTTCTAAGTACACCATTGTCAAGCAAAAATGCCGATGGAGCCAAAAAAGCATGCCGATCAAAATGCTAGCAAAAATGCCACCATAAAAAATGCCAATGCTTCTCTTCTTCTTAGCCATGCACATTCTCCTTAAGACCAACAAGCCAAAATCTTTGATACCATGCCAAAGTCGACAATGCAGAACTGGGGAGGATACACGCGAGAGAGAGAGAGAGAGAGAGAGAGAGAGAGAGAGAGAGAGAGAGAGAGAGAGAGAGAGGCTCTGTTGAAACAAAGTGCTATGGCTGCCAAAAAGTAGGATCCATTTCTAGATTGTTGCACGAAGAATTCATGTCCTCATTGTGGACGCAAAAAGCACAGACCCTCTACATGATGTTGCAATGATAACAAGAGCAACCACAACTAAGGCAAGGGCAAAGTGATGTAGCAAAACACGAAGAAGAAGCTGAAAAGAAAAACCATGTGCATATGAGGAACACAATGAGGATTTATAAAAATAAATTTATAAAAAGGCAAACCCTTTGTCTTAGAAGTCCAACCATGGAAAAAAATCGTATCCTTTAAGTGCTCCCTATTATGATTTCTTAATTATAGATTTATGGCTATCACACCCTAATTTAGCACTAGTCTTGTAAAGTGCCACATGGCTCATGACTAGATTCTAGTATTTTATGCATAATTTTTGCATATGACATAAAAACTTCATGAAACTTCTTGAGATCTTGTTAGGATGTGTAAGACTATGAGAGTCACATAAAGTTTTTACTTTTTAAAAAGAGCCTTTTTTTGCATAAAATTTCAATTTACTACTTAACTTTGGGCGAGTAGTAAATGTGGTCAATATTTATGTTAGCAACATAGAAGTGTGATAGGCTCATTACATACTTATTGAGGGATTCTTCAAAGAAATTTGAGTCTCTTAAAAGTAAAAAGTTCCACCATTGAGTCTATTCAGTAAAATTATACGCATTTTCCAAATTAGTCTATAGAGATGGCCATGCAAAGACAACTTCAACCCTTGATTTATTTCCTCGGCATTTTTTACCAACTCATACTATGTGTTGGGCATATTTTCCCGAGAGGGTTTTTTTGTTTAGATGTCCAAGTAATTGTTGAATTAATTTTACAAAAGCCTCCTAAAGCCACAAAAGTGGCTATTTTTTTGTAGGATTAGTGCTAAGCTAGTCCGCGAAAGATATTGCATGAATATAACAACGCTTTTGCTTTTCAATACATGCACTTCCCCTTTCAAGATGATATATATGGGATTAAGGGAAACCCTTTGGTTGAACTCATGTGCTATGTGTACATAGTTGCAAGTAACATTATCAAGGCTTACCCTATTGTAGGGGCAAATAGTGGTTGCTATTTGTTTGGATAGTCATTGGTTCTTGAGTATACCAATGATCAAGAGCCGCTCCTAGAAAAATGTCAAAATTCCTTAGATTAGTATCATCTAGCAGCTAATGATGTACGCTCTTGTGCCCATGCTCTAGCTCATCTCATATATAAATTATTGAGATGGAAAGAGAAATTATTGATGTTCTTTTGGTATGAGTGGTTTTTCCTCTTTTCCCATCAACCCAACAAAAAACATCAATACAACTTTTCATACGTAAAGATTTCACACATTACAAAGTTAAAGTATACAGGTGGAAACTTTGGGTTCATATTCTATGTTTATGTCACCACTAAGGTACTAAATCATGATAGTCATTGAGATTTGTACAGTAGTTTACAGGTTAACCTCTTCGCTGTTACATTACAAAGTTAAAGTATACAGGTGGAAACTTTGGGGTTCATATTCTATGTTTATGTCACCACTAAGGTACTGAATCATGATAGTCGTTGAGATTTGTACACTAGTTTACAAGTTAACCTCTTCGACGTTATATAAAGTTACCAAAGGTCATGCCTAAATGTGGGATAGAGAGATCAACTATTTTTGCCCCTTCATAGTAGGCAACTTGATCATATCATAAATTGATAGGATTTTAGCTTAGGGGAGTATACTAATAATTGAGGTGTCTATAACCGTATCTGGTTACTTATTGGAAAGAGATTAACGATGACAATACTCTAACAAAAATCTAGAGCTTGAAAATAACTTGTGAGAGGTTTTTATAGCGAATTTTGAAAGTGTTTGAGTGAGATTCAAAAATTTAAAGAGGGGATAAATGTACCTTCTCGCTACAAGATATACAAGATAGAACTATTGTTGTTGAACAATCCTTTAGAAAAATAGTTGAGCAAGGAACATCATATGACATCCTCAAACTATTGTGGCTCAACAGATAGTTTAAAAAAATGGTTGAGCAAGGAACATCATGTGAGCATGTTTTGAGTGCTCCATGAGCCTCTAGAATTTGAATGGAACATCAATAGGCCGACTGACACAATTTCAATTCCGCATGTGTTGTGTTGCGTATAAACTTCGTACTAGTGCGCCTTGTTTGAGATTAGCCATCCAATGGGAGTGGATGGACACTGAGCACAATCTAGAAAATCCCTAATTCATAAAGGGCTTAGTTCTTGGAGGTGCTCTAAATAGAGATAAGCATAAGATCAAGGCTATAGGATTCAAGTCTTTTGTGATCAACAACATATTATATTTGCTGTATTAAATACAATGCCAAGGATAGAAGAAGAATATGTATTCCATGTATTCCAATCAAATGATGTGCCCATCCTATTATTGCTAGTCAAGTGTGGATCCAAAAACACAAATAAAAAATTTACTGGAGATCAATGAAATGCTTAGAGTTCATTCAACACTACATTTTGTGCCCCCAATGACCAACTTTTTCTCCACAAACACAACCATTGAAGCAAGAGGCATCTCAAGCCTTAACACTACTTAGTCATGTAATTGAACACTAAAGTGTCCTATTTTCCTACCAAGCTTTGGCAATTTATTTATCAAGCTAGAAAGAAGTTTTTTACACATGGCTTCTATCATATGTGGTTTATGAGAGAAAAAAAACATTGGAATTTTCTCCATGTCAAAATATAAGCCCTATGAAGAGAATTGTAGTAAGTTGTAAATCATAAAATTCCAAGCTGTTTTGCAAAAAAAAAAAATCATCTTTTTCAGAGATGAACTTTTTTATGCTTGTAAAAGCCAAGTGTTTGTACTCAACGTTACAAAACAATGGATGACCTTCAAGGAATAGTTCCAAAGTCACAAGCAAGTTATAAACATAATGTCATGCTTGAGCACTTGCTACCCAAGAGCATAATTTTGGTCTTTCAAAGGTCCTCTCATCATGGAATTGGGACTATTCTAGTGCAATATGACGATCGCAATTGAGAAGCTAACATTCCCCATCGTCCACGACACAACTACTTAGAGTAGTGGTCGGGCTTGGGAGCTTTGGTTTGCTTTAGTTGTTGCTGCTCCAATCCTTATTGGTATTTGGTCCTTAGTTCTTTATCACTAGTATACATGAACTGCATTGTAATTCTATTCTTGTGTTCAATGGTTGAGTAGCCAACAAATCTGGCTATGAGGTTAGCGATGCTTGGGCCAAAGATCTTGCTTATGTATGTGAAAAAGCCTGTGTAGAATGCCTCCTTGAATGTCTGCATGTAGTAGAACGGAAAGAGCATTACCTTGGCATAAAAATCACAGAACACCTCTTTAGATGATTGCTCTGAGAGGTCATAGCATAAGCTTTGATTGCCTTCAAGAAATGACATCTATGTTGCATCTTTTTGTTGAGATGTCTATAAGAATCTGAAAAGCATCTTGGATGTTTTTACCAACATGATGCAAGCCAAATCCGGGATACAACATAAGAGATTTATTGTCAAGGAGAGATTCTCCACCATATATTCTTCAATAGGCTTGCCATTTGGTGGTGGTGGGAAGCGTGGGTAATTCAGCTAAGCTGGTTGCATTTTCTTGATAATGATGTGATTTTACCAGCTGTGGACCCTTGGGACTTGGCACTACACCGTATATTGCCTAATGCCCATTGGGGCATTGGTGTACAAGATAAGATATCTGGATGTCTTGTCAGCCAAATGTTACACCATGGAGGGTGTACCACTGATGGATTGGTGGCAAGCTCCTTAAGTAGACTCTCTTTGATTTGCAACACTTCAAACATGATCAAAGGGTAGGGGAGAGCTTGCTTATGCCACTCTTCATTAATATTATCCTTTGTAAGAATATTGACATTGATTGAGTGAAGAAATCTCTTCTCCCATTGCATGGAATGCTTCCACACTTGCTCAGTTTCATATTCTAATTTCTTTTTAAGCAAGGTCTCTTCTACTGCAATCAAAATTGTTGGAGGTGCAGAGGGGTTGACTTCATCTTGTGTAACCACAATCTCTGGGAGATTTGCTTTCGTGGTTGGTGTTTTTTCAAAACTCATGAATTGTAAAGTGTTGGCATCTCCCATTGTAAGTTCTGGTTGGTCCTCCTTGCAAGTAGATGCTTGAGCTTTTATTGCCTCTTGAGCTTTTCTAAGATCATCCTTGAGGTTTTCTATCTCCTTCTGGTATTTTTCTTCTCTCTATATAAACACTTTGGAGAGCTCTTGACGTTGCATCTGCTCTATCTTGGTTTTTGTTTCAAGGTCTTTATGCTTTTTCTCAAGAGCCTTGTAAGCTTCATTAGTGTTTTGTAATGTAGCCACAGTGCGGTTTGTCCTCAACTGATTGAGTAGCTAAGTCTGCCCTTGGCATCTAGACTCTGCCTGTGCTAACACAGCATTGGCTACATCAAGTTGGACTTGTACTTTCTGAGCGAAAGAGCTTGTATTTTTCAAGGCTATGATTACCTCTTTTAAATGCTTCTCTTGTTGTTGTGTTGCTAACTTTAGGACTTATATTTCTTCTTTAGCTTTGGCCTCATCATTGTGATCTTTAACTGTTACTAGAGGTTATGGATCTTTGGATGGCAAGCATAAAATTTGTATTTCATATGATCCATGGCCTCATGCACATATTTGGAATATTCATCTATCACTTCAAGGTTCTCATCCTATTGAGAAGCTTCCACTTTGTCTTGGTGAGATGGTCCCGCTCTCTCTTCCCTCGGTAGCTGCAGTTGCGGTTGCTCAACTGGTCTCTATTCTATCTATATGGGATCGTTCGGCACTTCCAAAGTAGTGATTTGATCCTCAAGAACTTTTGCAAGGTGAGATGTTGGTACCTCTTGTGGGGGACTGATCTTCATGCACTATAGAGGTGGTGGTGGTTGGAGCTTCATCTCTTCAATGACCTCTCTATTTCCCTTTGTTGAAGAACGACAAAAGATGTCGATTTGTGTGTGAAGATAGCTATGGTTGCTAGTTGGCGGTCTCTCATAGGCTTTCCACCTTGGGCAACTTTAGTGCATCAGCTATCTGCTCCTTTGTGATGTTTACTTCCATTGGGGTGTTGTTAAGATATGATATTGTGGCTCGACCGTCTTCATTGATAATGTGTATCAGCTCATATGCTATTTGATAGTCAATCCCACATGGTTCCAGCTAGATATAGTCTCCAAGGTCTAGCTTCTCCCACAAGGGTCTGTCTGTATCTTCTTTGGCTAAATCTATGGCTTCCTTTGGTAGCATTTGTACCTCCACTTTTGACCCTTGAGCACTTTTGAAGGTACCATGGTAAGTAGTGAAATGATGTTGGTCTTTAGCCATCCAGGTAACATTAGCCTCTTAAAGAGTTTGCTCCTCTCATCAATATGGTGGCAATTTTGCCAACTTGGCCTTCATAATTTTCTTCTTTTGAGTCCTCGAGGATGATGAGAGATGTCCTATCATGAGAGCATAAAAAAGTGTCTGTCGGACTCGTTCCAACCTTTACTAACACGTAGAAATGCTATAACAACAATTGAAATGCAAAAAACACAAAATCTAGCAAAGTCTACCTTTTGCATGCCAACGATGCAAATGTGCGCATATGATTGCACATTTGTGCCAAAGTGAATGTACAAGTTGTGTTGATGCTTTAGGTCATACGTATGCAGTTGGATGCTTTTTGGGCTCTGTGGTGAGAGTTACAGGAAAATTTGTGTCCGCTTTTTTTGCAATTAGAGCTTGTGCTTGTTTCTAGGAGTTAAGCTGTGTCAAACTTGATGAAACTCAATATGGATCTTCATAAAGACCATATAACACGTTAATGAAGAAAATTGACGAGAAAAAGTTTAATATGACATGTGTCTATCTTCAACATGTCAAAGATAATCTTGTAATGAATTTGAACTTTTTTGGCTTGATGTCTCATGTAACTCAAATTGGTGCTAACTAGGCTCTGTGGAAAGTTTGAGCTTAAGATGTGGTCCAAAAGTCCTCTTTGTGCACCATTTTGTGTAATTTTTGACAAAAAAGTGCAACATAGTGAAGTGAATGCATGATGTGTGACTCATGTGCGAGTTCCAAGTTTATACAAGGTATGTGGAGGTGGAGGCTTTGGAGATCATACTTATGCAATCAAATGTGCAAAAAGCGCTTTATTGAGAAATGATATTTTAGGCATGCTGAGATAACTTTTGCTTGATTTAGCATCTTTTGCCCTAGTTTTCTATATATAGCTTCTACTAGTGTAGTGAAGATCAAATGTGTCCCTAGTCTTGTGTTTTACAGTTCGTGTTAATTCCCTTGAAGTTGATGGCCCCTGCCTGAGTAGATTTGGAATTTAGGCTACCAGCTTGTGATTGTTGACCCCCAGGAGGTTAGTTTTTTAGGTTAGAGATAGCTGTTAGAGTGTCCCGTTAAAGTTTGAAGACAATTGGATTAGTATTTTTCACGAAAGTGCAAAATGTCACTTTGCAGCAAGGATATGGTAGTTTTTGCATATCCTGATGAGGAGACCTCTAATAGACCCCCGATTCTCTACAAACCCTTTACATTATGCTAGCTTTAAGTGGGTAAATATCCTGATGAGGAGACCTCTACTAGACCCCTAATTATCTACAAACCCTTTACATTATGCTAGCTTTAAGTGGATAAAACATGGTCCCAATTGGAGCCTTCTATCTTCGGTGCACCAAAGACTAGGTCAAGAAATATGTGTGCAATTTCACTTTTGACCCCACCCATGTGTTCATCTACTTTGGACGAGTCCTTGGTTCAAGTCTTGTGTGATTTGGAAGCCTGGTGGGTAGTACAAGTGTTGTTCTAAGTTTCCAAAAACTCCCAGATTGCTTTGTGTTGTTGTGCCCCCTAGACCTTGGTGGTGGACAAAGTGGTATTCAAAATGCTTCATGTTATAGTTAAGAACTTACCTCTCATGGCTGGATTGAGTAAGGCCTGGTAGGATGTGCATAGAAGCTTGCAAAAGATCGCCAAAATCTACTAATTAAAGTTCTCTCACAAAGGGCTACAATTCAAATGAGGGTAGAAATGGCCTAGTGGACTATACATACGTGGGCTTCTCAACTAATTTTCCCTCAAACCCCCTGTTAGTCATACTACATCATGAAGTATACTTTCCTATCAAAAATTTCTTCATTTGAACTCCGATTGCTCCATTTTTGAAGGTTTTGCAAAATCAGGTATTGTGGCCTAAATTTAGGCTTTCCATCACTGTTATTGGAAACATGCAAGATTTGACATGCTCATCCATCTTTGTTTCTTGATCATCATGGCTTTTTCCATGTTTCCATCTAGATGTGTTTGGCATTTTTTAAATTAAAAAAATTAAAGAAAACTACAAACTCACTCTAAAAGTAGAATTCCAAACCCAAAAATACAAAAACAAACCTAATTTTAGCGCTTAGCCATTTTTTTGTGGATTGCTCCATTTGGATCACTTTTTTGGCCAAAAAACACATAGAAAGATAAAAACTACGTTGTTTTGGCTTTTT
Source organism: Adiantum capillus-veneris (assembly GCF_014529385.1). Classification (NCBI taxonomy): domain Eukaryota; kingdom Viridiplantae; phylum Streptophyta; class Polypodiopsida; order Polypodiales; family Pteridaceae; genus Adiantum; species Adiantum capillus-veneris. The sequence continues at coordinate 181,216,721 of NC_140932.1, read as the reverse complement.
TGGCGATATTTACAACACACACACACACACACACACACACACCTCTAGGGATTATCATATTACATATTCCCCTTTTTGCTTACTCATGAGGGCATTTTATTTTTAAGTTACAAAAATCTACATGTTAACATTCAAGCACTTCAAAACATTTCCCTTTTCCTAATCTGCCTCAGATATCTAGGTTTACATTAAGAATGCCTCCCCCTCTCCTTGCCCGAGTCCCACGGGTTGCATAGTGTAGCCTGGTTTGTGCAGTGCATGGGTGATGGTCATGTCTATACACAGTTGCGGTTGGCTCTACCATGCTATTGAAGGCAATGCAATTTGAAACACTATGTTGTGCAAGAGGTGGGTCTTGAGTAGTATACTCAAGGGTTGTCAATGGCAAAGTATCATGTTGAGTAACTCTCTTAAAGAGTAGATCTTGAAGTAGTTGCAGTTGTTCCTTGACAGTGGCATGTGCACATCCACAGTCGTGGTTCTGGTAGTGGTTGGCACTCTAGTGGATGGTGTTGTTGGTACTGGTTGAATCTTTGGTACCCATATATACATAACTTCCTGTGGCTTTTCCTTGAATTTTCCGTTGCAAATAGTCTTTGGTTTGATCTTGGCTTCAGGTTGCCACTTGGGTTTCCACATCCATTGATATGGTTGTGACCTTGGTTTTTGTGGTTGCGGTTGGTAGGGTGGTGTAATTGATGACTTCTTCTGAGTGTTCAATAGTTGTTTAGGCACCCAAATTTCCTTAGAGTTTTTGGTGAGTTGGGGTTTTCGGTACCCAAAATTACCTGGTTCCTTGCATGCTGATACTATGTGGATGGATTCGGTGTCAAATAGTGGGCATCGAATTTGAGTTGTTCTTGTTGTCTGGTAGTGTCAGAGTTTTGAGAGGACCTTTCCACTCTTCATGGATATGAGCAAATGGTACTCTGAATTGTCCACCCTTGAGTGTTAATGCTAAAACATTATCATCCCGATCTTGGATAAGTTATAGGTTTGCATCCATGGGAATCCTAGCACCATATTTTTGTTCATATGCTCATCTGAAATGCAAACAAAGGTGTGTGGGCACAGAAATCCATGCACAAAGATGTTGAGATTAATCAACCCCAATGTTGGTGTAAATTCTTTATGACACTCCTTGACTTTAGCTTTGCAATACTTTGGCTACATGCATTCTCTGCAAAAGGTCATTAGTTAATGGTAGATGGCATTTCCAAATACGACATCCACTAATGGAGTTTACCATAACCTCTCCATCTAAGGTAGCTAGTTTAATAGTCCCACTTGGAGAAACATTCTCAATGGCAAAAGGACCATGTCCCTTCTTCTTAAATTTGGGGATGTGTTGTTTCAGGGAGTAAACTAGTACCATATCTCCCTGCTTGAAGACCTTAGTTAACAAATGTGAGTCAAAGAGCTTTTTTTATTTTTGTTTTTATGCATACATATGTGCTATGGCCAGCCACGTTCATCTAACCAGTGTAAGTTCTCTAGTCATTCTAACAACTCATGGCCTTTCCATTCCAATTTGTACGTAACTCTAAGAGTGGGTAACAAGAATTCCATGGGAAATATTGCGTCTAGATCATAGACCAAGTTAAAGGGAGTAGTGTTCAAAGGTATTTTGAATGACACTCAAGAAGCCCACAAGGCTGAATGAAGATGCATTTCCCAATTAGTCCTTCTCGAGCTAACAATCTTAGTAAGTGCTTAGCTCAAGATCTTGCTTGTATGTTTGGCTTGACCATTTGCTTGAGGATGATAGGGTTCATATTTGTTATGGATCACCATAAACTCGTTCAATAATTGTTCTATCACCTCGGGGAGAAAATGTGTTCCTCAATCACTTACAAGCTCAATAGGAAGTCCATGCTGTGTGAAGATGCACTCATATAGGAATACTACACTGGTTTGAGCATCGTTCTTCCTAGTGGCTCTTGCCAAGTAATTTGTGGCCACCATAATATATTGCACCCGAGTCTTATATATTGATGGTTGTATTGGACCAACAAAATCTATACCCCACTTAGAAAATGCATGTGCTCCCATCATAGGTCGCAATGGAATACTGTCAATTCTTGTTGGCATCTTTGCTCATTTTGACATGAGTCACATTGTCAAACATACACTTTTGCATCAAAAAAAAGAGTTGGCCACCAAATTCCAACTATCAATACATCTCTAGCTGTAGTTTCATGAGAGAAATGACCTCTTGCAAGACCAGAATGCGCTTGTTCCAAGATAGGAAAGTATTCATCACGTAGTTGTTTGATTTTGTCTTGATTTCTCTCTATCTTTGTTTACTCATATCTTTAGGGAACGTCCTATTGATCACATACTCTACCAACTATTTACTCCATTGTGGTGTCACAAAAATGTGGAATAATGTGGCATGGGATATGACGGCTTTTTCCTTAAAGTGAGAACAATTGTTCACATAAACATGAACGTCTTTCCTCATAATAGGCCAATAGACCCCTAACTAGTTTAATCATTGTAAGGTTTGGTATTCTGCAAACTAGAGTCCTACAACCTTTGTATGAACTTGACTCAAATAGTTTGCATGTTCCTCAAGGCCAATACATAGAAGTAGAATCCCACCTTGTCTTTTCAATACAACCTTCCAACTAGCAATTTATATAGGGCATATTGCTCTACCAATTGTGGTGTGATGGGAAGTGGTATGTGAAAATCTACTTGAGCTATGGTCAATAGAGATACAAGGTCCTAACCATCTAGGAACCATTTTGTTGGAGAACAAATAAGCATCTGGATAATCATCATCTACCATTTTTGGTGCTTCCCTCAAAGTGATCCTTGATAGGTTATTTGATCTTTGGTGTGTGGTGCCCTTCTTGACTACCTTAATTTGTAACATAGCATGTTCCACAAGAGTTCCCAAGTTACTCATATCAGCTTTATGATCATTGACATCTTGGGTTCGAGCATGCTTTGGAGCCATTTTTTTGGTACTACACTTATACGCTTAGAACTTTAAATTGATCAATTTTCATAGTCATTTCCTTGACAACTAAGGTCATTTTTACGTTATTTCTATTATCATATACAATGTTACTTTTATCTTTTTATTTATTTCTTATTTATTATTTTTAATTTAAATAAGAGTATTCTATCTTATAATAATCATCAGTTAAATTAATCTAAGACTAATTTTTTTATCATAGGTCTATTTTACATATAGGTAATCTTGCTATTTCTCTTGAATATTTTAAAATTACTTTACTAATTTTTTTCTCGCTTTTAAAGTAAAAATTAGCATATTTTAGTCAAAATAACAATCAAAACAAATTATTATGTGTTTTCCTCATTACCTTAGATTTTTCTCATAGAGAATTATATTTTGTTATTTTCAGAGGTTGTGAGAGACTTGGGATAATCATGATAAGTTCTAATGCTTCAAATTAAATAACTAATTAATAATTTAGTTTCAAATTGGCTAAAAGTTAAGCATAAAAATTATAATTTAGCAAAATATTTATCCCACAACTATATCAATATGAGATTAATCTTAGAAAATTATGAATTAAATCTAATTACTATATATATAAATTTTTTTAATCTTAATTAATAAAAGAATAAGTGTGTAAATTATGAAATTGAAAATTTAAAAATGCGTTACTTATATGTATGCTATTTGTAATACAATTCTATTATCAATTTTAATTAATCTATACTTCAATTAAATCAATTTCTTAGTATTATTCAAAATACCAATTAATGTAATTAATGATAAAATTGATGAATGAAGATCTGATTATGCATAATAAGAGTGTGATGAGTACTCTTATGCATTAAATTCCAATTAAGTATGCACAAATTGATAGCTAGGCTATTTCTAATAATTTTGATAATAAAAAGAGTAGGTATAATTAGAGAGATTAGAGTAAGAGAGAACACACATGCATCCTTTCTAATGTTAATTAAATATTTAATTACTACTTACCTTACTAATCCACTAAAGTTTTTGCTCTCTTAGTGGTTTGTGAAAGCCTTTTCTCTAAGAGAAGTGGTAGCACTTTGTGAGCACTATAGAGGCAATCTCTATATCCAAAGTGTGAGTATGGCTGGTCTATTTATACCTGAAAAAATGTCCAGCTTGTTTTAAAAAAAAAAATTAATTTTTAGTTTTGGCCTCTTAAAATCATAATTGCGTTTTTTGTCTCCTTGTGGTACCCATCAGCTTGACCAATTTGTCCTCATCATAAATAGATAAGGCCACACAATCCCCCTCATTAAGATTAGTCAAGACTAAGCTCTCCTTTCCATGTGATTGCATGTCCCACTGTCCCCTCTTATGTGACTCCAAGTGATTCCATGTGCCACCCATGTGTACCTTTTGACTTTTTAATTATTTTAATGATAAATTTATTTACATACTTAAGTTAAGCTTTAGAGTCTTAGAATAGACTTTATAATCTTTTAACAACTTCATAGTAGTAAAAAAATTATACAATCACTAGGCTGCCATAGCCATAACGCTGTAGAGAACTAGTCGTAACCCAAAGAGCATAACTCCAATTGGGGCACTTTAAAGCTTGGAAGAAATCTTGAAATTTGACTGGCAAGAATTCTAAGGATGATCACATTTGATTCTACATGCTACTACATGCAAAATCGACACAAACAGAGAGCTGTCCCCGTACGACTACACGTAGAGAAGGCTAGTCGAGGACAAAAACTGCATCAAAACCGTCAAGGAGGTACAACAAGCTAAAACCTAAAAATTTATGGACTTTGGCTGAAATTTTTTAAGTTTGTACTTATGTTTTAGTTATATACAAGTCTCACTTCAAAAAACTCTCGCTAATGGGCACATACATTAACTTGACATTTGGCTCTATGCTAGTGACTTGCCTTGCACGTACATGTGCTTTACTAAAGAAAGCTAAAAAACCCACAAAAAAAAATCCCACACCTTTTGACATCAGGCATCATGTCCATATGTACAAATTTACAAAACATGGGTTGTTCAAAATGCGCAAAATGGCGTATGATGTCTCAAGTGCCAAATTAGAAGCCAAAACCTGCATCTGAGCTCACAGAAGTGTTTGTCATCACAAAATAGGCCTAGAGACCAAGTTTCATTCAATTTGGATCACTTTTGGCTTAGCTAACTTCCTCGAGAAGTTGCAAGCAATGAAACAAAAAAAGGAGTGATAGACCTATCTAAAAGTGTCAGAATCACAAACTGAGACTTGGACTGGTTAGAGTACATCAAGGAGAGTCCACAGTTCAAGTTTAAAGCAATTTTGAGTCAGTAGACATCATACACATATGAAGACTCCAGGAACAGGTTGAGGCGAGACGAGAATTTTGATTAATCAAAGGACTTCTTTGACTAGAATCCCAATTATCATTCCAAAACAAAATTTGGACACATGTAAGTGGACCAAAGCATGTATCTACTACTAGATCCCAATATCGGATTCAATTTTTTTTTTAAATCAAAACCAAGCTTTAGAGTAGCTCTACGGGATTCAGTGTAACGCTTGAACAATAATCAAAGACCCTTTGGGTCATTCATTGTTGGTCAATGTTCAAAAAACGTTGTTTAAGGTCTCAAAATGCATATGGAAGTTAGGGCTGACTAAAAGAGAAAATTTGAGAGGATTGTGAGGAAACGGCTGTGGTTTTGGACATAGTTTTGACTTTTTCCTAACCAAAGTACTTGAACACATTGGAATAAGTCAACTAGAGTTGTTAAGCCCAGGAATCATGTCTACTTTAGATTCAAACTCAGCTTATACAAGCTCCATTATCCCAATGATAGAGAAGCATCCACCCATAATGGATCTTCCAAACTTGTAGTTCATAAAGATCAATCGTGTTGAGAGTGTTTGGATGACTCATCATGAGAGTTAAGGACTATATGGATACATTGATGGTAGTGAGGTCAACCTTTATAGGTGCTTAGAGCCATACCCAGAAGAGCTGACCAATTACAAGCTCCTATATGTCTATACATACGGAGTCGAATGTCAATGGAAGTCTACAGTTGTTGACAAGTATGGACAAGAATATAGAGATGTGGAAAGCACAAATCCACGGACTGCACTTGAAATAGGTGGATATTTGGTCAATGAAGGACCACAAATATCTCCAACAGACACAAGAATTCCTACGAGAATTCCAAAAAGGGAGCCACCTGGATTCCCTCCTAGAGTAATAATGAGAGATGAAATATTCACAAAGATGGCAGACGTGCCTCCTCAAGTGAATCTCCCTAATGGATCAATCTCCAACAAAATGACCAATCCCTTTGAAGAAGACCAATATACAATCGGGTATCAATCGGACCAGACAAGGAGAGTGTAAATGTCGATCTATCCACCAATGAGAAACGTGGGACCAAATACACCACATTCATTGCAGTTTGGGCTACATCAAAATGCCATACCAAGACCAAATATCAATAGAGGTGGTTATTTGATCATCCCGAGACCAAGTGCACCACCATTATTCCCATCATATCCATATTTGAGTGAAAATTGAGGACCAACGATTAGATCGACTGTAACAGGGTTACCTTATGCAAAAAGAATAAGAATCCAGAGAGAGTTCCGAGAAGACCCACCTGTTGTGAGACACTCACAAGGATATGAACTAGAAGATGAAATCAAAGAAGAACCTAGGCATAATAGAAGGCCTGAAGCAAGAGAAGGGGAGAGTCTATGGTTAGTAGACAATCAGCGAGTTAGACCGTCCCAAGTCCAAAAAAGGGTACACAGGAAATACTCCAGAGATAAAAATCCGAGAGATCACGTAGTGGCTTTCAAAAGTGTTATTAGAGCAGAGAAAGTTTCAAATTTTACGACACAATTTGTGGGATTTCGGCTGACTCTGGAAGATGCCACAGCTACATGGTTTGACTCAGTGGAAATACGAGATTTTGAGACTCTAGATAAGCTATTTGAAGAATTCATCAAAGAATTCTCTCAAAACGACATAGCTCACAATACGGTCTTGCAACTTCACAGATTCAAATAGAAAGAGGGTGAATGAGTATGCAAAGTAGCATTACGACTCAAGAGATATGTCATGTTCTGTCCAAGAATGGAATTATCTACGCAAGCACAATTGATGTTGATCTTTATCCAAGGAATGAGACAAGCGGGTCTTTAGAAGGATTTACATATGATAAGCAGCCTCACACTAAATGAACTGATAAAAGAAGCTCTTTATTTGGTGGATAACTGTGAGGAATACAAACAAAAGGATTGTAAGAGTCAAGAGGACGACACATCCTCTCATCACAATGATTGATAGGTGCTTGTCATGTCGTTGATAAACTTTTCTTGATCACCTATCGATAAAGAAAAGTTTATCGACGACATGGTCAAGAGGTTAACTCCTCTTGTAAGGTCTAATTCAAGGGAGCTTAAGTGGTGAAAAATTGAGAGGAAATGGACAAACCATACGAGGGAAGAGTGCTACTATAGCATGGACTATACTAGGGGGATGTATGTAAAACCTATTCTAGTAGCACCTACTCCACCTAGATATGTTACAAAGAATGTGCCAAGTCCAGTAGGAGTTTCAAGGCCACTGTCTATCTTAGGACACCAACATCCGCTTCCAAGTGCTAGAATGCCTGTAGACATGAGGTATACACCAATGATAGAAGCATCTAATAAACAAATGCTAGTACCAACTACAATGTTTTATAACAACCAAAGTGATTACTACCCTTCAAAGCGACAAAAGATGAGAGAAACACATGGAGTGGTGAGGCCAGTACCACCTCCACCTCACGCGTTTTGACCTAAAAAAGAAGGTATGAGATACACGAAAGGACATTTAGCTCATTGTGAATAGCGGCTTAGCTAGGTTAGAGCTTGTTTATAGCCAAGAGGAAATGCAATAAGAAGCTCTTCAACCAGAGAGAGATTGTCACAAAATTTCTGGCAGCCACTTGGTCAAACAATGTTCCCATGACGGAGGTCACTCAAGTAAATGCCTACTGTCTTGATTGTAGCATCGTTCACTTGATCCTCGACCATCCAAAAAAACCAAATCAATTCATAAAGATCACAATGAATGTATCAGGTATCATTCAGCTACCCAGTAGCTCACAAAACCAAAATGCCATACAAGTTCCTTCTGTTATGCAAATGTCTCAACCTCCAAAAGAATCATCCATAGAGGAGAAACTGAGAAGTGCTAGTTCAAGAGGATTAGTCTTGGTAGAAAAAGTCAATGAACCTTTAGACTCCCTCTTAAAAGCCTATGACGGACGGCTTAAAAACAACCAAACCCAAGAACAAAGGTGGATGACATATCCATATGAGGAACTAGAAAAGAAAAGGCTTGAAATGTTCCAAAAAATGATTCAAACAACCCAAGCTTTACTAGAACCATCAGTTGAAAAACCTGACGATGTGACCCTTGTCCCACCTACACCAATAATCACACCAAGCCAAGAACAAATAGAGCCAGCAACAAGTCACGCCTAGCTATATCTGAGGGTTGTAAAGAAATAGACGATCTTGAAAAATTATGGAAACAAGTCAGAGAAGCCAATGAAGCCAGTGACCTAAGCAAATGAGTAAAGTAGTTTGGTTATAGAAGAGGAGTGTTTCTTCCACCAATACAGGAAATTGAGATTGGATCTCAAATGAATCTAGAAGTGCAATCGTATTAGGGAGACAAAGGATCTGTATAGTCTATGGACAATCAACCCCATTTGCTAAGAACATTACCGTCCTATACATGAGAGCATGAGGCTAAGTCACATGTTATTGCAGTCCCATCACACAGACTGTCTTCCAACAAGGTCATCAACTCAAAAGGGTTAATAAATATTCTATCTACCCCAGTCACCTGTACGATAATGTTAGTCGAGTTGCTCAGAATAAGACCAAACATGTGGACTACTGTGGGAAAATGCTTAGAGAAATTTGGCGTAAAAAACCCAAGGACTCAAATCGAGGAAGGGATTAAAGAGCTTGAAATGCCTCAGCTAAACACTAGGCCAGTGCTATTAAACAAGGTAGGCAAGTACTATGAGGGAGAGGATGGGAACACCACTTTTCTTGTAATTTCAAGGTGTAAAACCCATGGAAATCCTTGACAGCGGAGCTGGCATTGCCATCGCAACAAAAGAGATCTGGAAACAATGGGGAAAACCAACAATGAGAGCTACCAGGACGAAACTCCAGCATGCAGACGGGCACATGGAAAGGCCCCTACGACTGCTAGAAAAAGTAGTTGTCACTTCTTGCGGCGGCATTGAGTATGAGTATACCTTTGTTATTGTTGATTTTGACCAGAAGAAAAATTACAACATAATATTGAGAAGATCATTCATGTAGCAACAACTGAAAATGGTCCAAGGTTGGGGTTATGACAATATCTACTTGAGACATATGGAAACCATGATGAGAATAAAATTGAAGGACCATAGTTATAAGGATGTGAACCGAACCCCTTTGGAGGAGTTTGATTTTGCTATGATAGAAGGATCAGAACTTCCAGCATGGTTGGGTAAGCCTAAAGAACTGTATATGTGTGTGTTTGAATTAGGGTTGCAGAGAAACGCACACAGCTTGGAGAAGACGAAGGAAGCTTAAGGCACACAATAGAGAGTGTGTTACTTAGTGTGCAATGGAAAGATAGATAGCCCTAGAGTGATGGGCGTATATACAATGCACGGGGGAACAAACCTCCTAAAGAGGGAAAAAATGCCCCGGCGGTCCTAGTGTGTTCACACACATCACTACCACGTGTATATGGTAACAAATCCCCTCTGGAGTAATGCGGTGAACGAGAGCTGGCACATGAGTAAAGGGAAGTGCCATGCCGTGAGGACATGATTAGTCCACAAAGGGAAGTAAGCCCAAAGCTTTGCGGAAAGCTTCAAGCTTCTCACGAGACAATGATTTTGTGAAAAGATCTGCAAGGTTGTCCTGCATTGGCACATAAGCCAAGCTGATTCTCCTGCTAAGAGCCTCTCCCTGACATAGTGGTGATGCACCTCAATGTTTGTGCGAGCATGAAAAATTGGGTTCCTTGCAACTGCCAATGCACTCTGGCTGTCAGTGTAGATAGTGTTGGTAGTATCCTGTCCAACACCCAAATCAGCCATAAGGCATCTGAGCCATACACACTCAACCGTAGCTGCGAAGACTACCCTGTACTCAGCCTCACAACTCAAAGTGGCCACAATAGGTTGCTTCTTGCTCAACCATGATATACATGAACTGCCAAGCATGAAACAAAAACCACTTGTGGACACTTGAATGTCAAAACAACCAGCCCAATCTGAGTCCGAAAAGGCATGTAAGTCTGGCGGCAATGATCCCCCCTTGGGATAAAACAAGCCAAGATGTAAAGTGCCACTAAGGTAGCGGAAAATCCTCTTGACAGCCTGCCAATGCTTAGACCCTGGGCTATGCATGAATCTCCTGATTTGTGAGACTGCAAACTGAATATCTGGCCTCGTGTTGTATACATAAATGAGGCAGCCAACAACAGTTTGGTAAAGAGTGACATCAGCACGATCGCCAGCATCATGTACACTTAGCTTCAAACCTGTTTCCATGGGAGTGGCAATAGGTTTGCAATCCTCAGGTCCAAACTTATATAGCAATGTCTTTATGTAGCTTTTTTGACACAAGGCAATACCACCATCACACTGCTTAAACTGTATACCCAAGTAATGATGCAACAGCCCCAAATCTTTCATCTTGAAATTAGCATTCAAATCAGCCTTAAATTCAGCAATATGTCTCTCACTTGGTCCAGTGATCAACAATTCATCTATATAAAGAACCACAATGAGAAGTACATCACCCTCACGCTTTACATACAATGTGCTTTCTGTTGGACTGTTACGAAAGCCTTGTTTGACCAAATGAGTGTCATCTTTCTCATACCAAGCACGAGGAGATTGCTTCAACCCATACAAAGCCTTCTTACATCTGCACACTTTGTCCTCTTGTCCTTTTATGACAAAACCACGAGGCTGCGTTACATAAACTTCCTGAAATATGTCACCATTCAAGAAAGCACTAACAATGTCTGATTGATGTACATCCCAACCAAAATGAGCCAATGCACATAGAAAACGCACAGTAGTCATAATCTATGCTTTTTGCTGTGCATAACCCTTTGCAACAAAGCGAGCCTTATGGCGATCGATCTCACCATCCGGCTTGCGTTTCAACTTGTAAACCCACTTTGTACTAATGGCCTTTTTGCCAGGAGGCAAATCACATAAAGTCCATGTGTCATTTTCTATAAGTGCATCATATTTTGATTGCATGGTAGCCATCCAATTTTCTGAATTCTCTTCTTCATCAAAAGACAGAGGCTCCTCAAAATCATGTAAGCTAGACACAGCCAAACGATAACAATCTGATGCATAAGATGCATGGTGAGATCCCGAACGAGTACGACTAGACAAAGGTGCATCCAATTTACTGTCACGCAAAGTGTGCACCAACCATTTTGGCATACCTCTAGCCGGCTCATTTTTAGCCCTTTCCTCATCAAGTACATCATATACATCTACATCAGTAATAGGCTGATCTATAACATTTTAAGAAACCCCCATATGTTGTACATTTGCCTCATTGGAACTTACATTCGTATTTCCACCACTGAAAAGAGGCAACAAAGTGTCATAAATGTCATATGAGCTTACATTACTATCTCTAGTACATAATAGAAAGGGCTGAACAGAATATTCCACAAACACTATATCCCGTGAAACGAGAATACGTTTTGTTTGCGGATGATACAACCTGTAACCTTTTCTTTCAGCACTATAAACAACAAAAATACATTTGACAGCCTTATAATCCAATTTTCTGCGCTGTGTTTGTGGCACCAAAGCATATGCCAAACAACCAAAAACACGCATGTGCTCAATAGAAGGTTTCTATCATGCCATGCTTCATATGGAGTAATAGATTGCAAAGCTTTTGTAGGACACATGTTTAGTACATAAGTGGCACACATGATGGCATCAAGCCAAAAAGAATGCCGCAAAGCTTGACTTTTGACCATACATCGTGCCATTTCCGTAAGTGACCTATTTTTCCTCTCAGCAACACCATTTTGTTGAGGTGTATAAGGCACTGTACATTGGTGTTTTAATCCCACGACTAGCGAGAAATATGTTAAATTCATGAGACATATACTCCCTCCCTCGATCGGAACGGAGGTTGCCCATAGTACATTTTGATACATTTTCAACCATAGCCAAAAATTGTTTGAAGTACACAAAAACTTCGGACTTGGCTTTAAGCGGAAATACCCATGCATGCCTGGAGTAATCATCAATGAAAGTCACAAAATAAAGGTAATTGCCCAAGGATGGAGTTTGCATGGGCCCACAAACATCACAAATTCAGAACTGCCGAGGATGGAGTTTGCATGGGCCCACAAACATCACTATGCACAAGCTGCAACCTGCATGTGGCCCGAACTGAACCATCCTTTGGAAACTTAGAACGCTGCATCTTACCCAAAATACAGCCTTCACAAACATGTTTGACAGGTGCTTCAAGAGACGGTAAAGAAGTAATCATATCAGATTTCTGCAAATGCAGCAAACTGGCAAAATTTAGATGACCAAAGTTTTGCATCTGAAATAGCCCTTGAATCTGCAACTGCATTTGCAAAATTTTGTCCACACTTGTCATACAAAGTGAGCTTATATAGCCCATGGAGCCCAGATCCAATGATCTCATCACCAAAACTGAGATCATGAACTGTACATCTGTCACCCACAAATTTCACTACAAGTCCAAGTCTAGCAAGTGCGGATACAGACAATAGATTCTTCTTGATCCGAGGTACATAAAATGCATCAACAAGTGTGAAGGAACTGCCATTTGTAGCAGTAAGCACAATCTTTCCAACTCCTTGAGCCGGATAAGAGGCATTGTTGACACAAATGACTGAATTCCCATGAGGGACAAACGAGAGAGAGGTGACAATTCACGATGTGAGGTAATGTGCTTTGTAGCACCACTGTCAAAATACCACACATGTGAATCTGCAGCAACTGACAAGCATGCATCATGGACAATAGGATTGTAAGTACACTCTGCAGTAAAATCCCATTCTGCATCAACATCACCAACACAGTCTCCTTTCACAAAACTCAACAATGGCTGCATTTGTAGTGGAACCAGCATTTGCAGTGGAACCACCCTCTTTCTTCTTAGCCTCTTTGGCCTTCAACTTAGTTCACTGCTTGATCAAGTGATCATTAGCTTTACAATAATGGAAACGTATCTTCTTTTTGTCCTTATCACCAGAGTTGCCAGACGAAGTGCTGCCAGCAGAAGAATTGGGAATAGAAGTTTTGCCACTCGCAACAAAACCATAAGAAGTGGCTGCATTGCTGTTACCACCCTTTCTTTGAGAAGCAATAAAAGGTGTTCAACTGCACGCCGTCTAGTCCTGTTTTTTTGGAAAGTGACTCTTGCAACAGCAATGTGCATAATGCATCAAACTTGACAACTTCTAGACTTCCTTGGGTCATAAGTCCCCAAGTACTAGCAAAAGTCTGGTAAGAATCTGGTAAGGCATCAAGAACCATCTGCACAAGGGAACTGTCTAGAATGACTTCACTTGCAGAAATAAGTTGCTCATTGATATCCTTGACACTAGCAAGGAAAAGTGTCCAAATCATCTTCCTCATGCATAATCTTCGACTCCAGCTCTTTACGCAGCAAAGCAATTTTAGCCTCATTGCGACTTGCATAAAGACCAGCCAAAATGTCCCAAGCCTATTTTGCATATTTTGCTGAACGGATGTGAGGAACAATGGTGCGCTTCACAGACAACGCAATCAATGCATGAGCCTGTGCATCCTTAACATCCCAATGAGATTATTCTGCCGTAGGCAAAAACAACTTTAATAGAAGAAATCCTTGCAGCAAGACCTTCAACATCCTCAACATCGCATGCATCCTCACAACCAGGACGTACATCAATGCCCTGCACAATATTCCATACGCCCTTTGACACAAGAACATGTTGCATCATGTAAGCCCACATAGGACAATTTTCCCCATCCAACCTGTCCTCAACAGCAAACATCTTGAACACATCTGTGCTGTTGTCAGCCATGGTAAATGCTGCACCTGATGTGAAAACTACCCGAAAATAGGAGAAACGGAGCAGGAACAACACGTGCTATATAGCACAAACCGTAGGAGACTGTAAGGCACTTGTTATGCAAAAAACAACAGTGACAGAAGTTCTGAACAAATTGACGAAATAGCCTCTGCAGTACTGCCTGTAGTGGAAACGGAGGCCGAAATGAGCCCGAATTAAAAATCTGAGCAGACTGAGCTCTGTGAGAAATCCCGAAATATTTGTCGACCTGCAAATGCTTGCCAAACCTCACTAAAATCAGAGAAAGTGAGCAGGCGTATGCTGGAGCAGCTGGCGACTAAGCCCGAGAGGACGCAACCTGCTCTGATACCAATTGTTGGAATTAGGATTGCAGAGAAACGCACACAGCTTGGAGAAGACGAAGGAAGCTCAAGGCACAAAATAGAGAGTGTGTTACTTAGTGTGCAATGGAAAGATAGATAGCCCTAGAGTGTTGGGAATATATACAATGCACGGGGAAAAAACCTCCCAAAGAGGGAAAAAATGCCCCGGCGGTCCTAGTGTGTTTACACACATCACTACCACATGTCTATGGTAACAGTGTGGAGCTTCGCAGTGCGGAAGCTGAAAGCAAGAGGAACGTGTTTTAGAAAGGGTAATAAAAAATAAAGATTATATCGCAGAACCATTTCTTAAAGAAGCATTAGAGACACTAGAATGGGAACACATCTTGGCTACTTTGGATGTGTGCACTATTCAAGATGGTCCAACAACGATTTTTTTTGATAAAGATGGCTTTGATATCGTTCCTTACTTTGCAGTGAGTGTGATTCAGAAATGAAGAGAACCAAGCATCAACAAGTTCCCAAGATGAAAAGAAAACAAAGGAATGTGGCAAATCAAAAGACAAAGAAGAACAAGTTCTATGACTTGGTAGAACACTTGGAGCTTCAAGAAGATGCCAACAAAGGAAATATGGAAAACTAAGCAAGTGACATGGATGACACTTTAACTAATGCACGGTTTTATGATTGTCCAGATCAAAGACCCATGAACCAATGTCACCATTACAAGAATAAAGTACATCAAAAGTGGATTCCAAAATCCTCAATGTGGTAACACAACTGCAACAAGCATCCTCATACATGGCTCCTATACAGGAAGAACAGACACAAAAATGGTAGTTCAGCCATCTATCACAGTAGACATCTGCAAGAGCAACCAAGAGTGAAGCCAAATTTTGGTCATTAGTATTGGTTCTTCATGTTAGAGAATCCTCAGGGTATAATTCATTTCAAGTTTGGCAGGCTAAAGGTGCCAGAGATGCCCATCAATTGGTGTTGAGATGGAAATCCAAAAAAATTAGCTTAGAAAGAAATATAAAAGTCCAAATCAAGCCAAACTTTGCCAATAAAGGTAAAAGAAAAATTGAAAAAAGGATAGACGTCTTAGCCCTAGCCAGAGATGCAATTTTTCAAATCTGAAGCCATGATAGCCATTTACATACCCTGTGCATCATGTACATGAATTTTGGGAACAAATGGAAAATGATAGCTCATAGATGGTCATCTACCATGGATGATGTCGGATAAGGCCTCTTTGAAGCAAGTTACTAACCTGGGGAATTAACTGGGGTTTGTGAGGCTTTAATTAGGTCATGTATCAAGTAGAAGCAATATAATGATTTACACAACACACAAAAGCTAACAGTGGAAAGTACGACTTTGATCACCTTGATATAGAAACAAAGAAGTCCCCAATGAAGAAGAGCAGACACAAAAGGTAGACAATTGAAGACACAAAGCCTTAAGTCAAACCTGAAGTTATCGTAAGGCTGACAAGCAGTGGATGTCAAAATAGATTCTAACAATGACGATGCAATGTACAATATTAAGCTAGAAGATACGAAATCTTTCTTTTCAAACAGTGATAATGACACCTATTAATGACTAATCTGTACTTTTTCTAATGTCTACTTTTCACTTACCTTCTACTTCTAAGCACTGCATCAAGATCTTGTACTCATCACATGCGTACATAATATCTACATCAACATGGGACCACACCTGAAGACATCCTTTCTCACATTGTTTTGGATCAATGACCACAATGTGCGATTGTATCTTGATTGATCTAGTCACTCTACCCCCACTCACCCTGTTTCGACAGTGTATCCACATCGTGCGCAAAAGGACTCAATGAAATTTTCACTTCTCCCCCTATCACACCGGTCCAGGTCTTGCCCACACTATGCTTGTCATGTGTGAGCTTGTCACCCTCCTATCGCATTGTTCTAACTCTACGGCCACACCACATAAGAACCTTGAATCACATTGTTCATTGGATTCCTAAGGTTTTTCTAAATCATGTGCAAAAGTGCTCAAAGACTTTGACACTCTCCATGTTGCGTCATTTTAGCTCCTACCCACACCGTGCGAAGAGGGCGTCATAGAGCTTGTCCCCCCCCCCCCCCCCCCCCCCCCCCCCTCCCTCATCGCGTCATTCTGGCTCCATGCACACACCATGCAAAAAATATTGAGTGACCTTATTATTTGGGTTCCTATGGTTTTCCTCATACGTACAAGATATTAGCAAAAGGCCTATTTGGTGTCACACTATCCCTTGCTTGCACAACGGGATAGGGGGTAGTTTTAGAATCTCACTACCCCAACCCTCATGTTGTGTGGGCCATTTTTGGAACACGAATTTGGTGCCACATTATGCCTTGCTTGCACAATAGGATAGGGGTTAGTTTTAGAATCTCATTACCCCAATCGTGATGAGTGGGTTATTTGCATTCATGGATTCACCTTTCTTGCCTACTATAGATCTCTTTTTATACACAGATCTATTAGCATATTGGACCCAAGCATAGTCACAGAATTACTCAATTCTATTTTACAATATATATATATTAAATACTTGTAACTTTTAAAAGCTATATTATTTGAAGCTTTTGAAATCATAGATGATTTTGAAATGCCTTAAAACCCCGAAAACGACTAGCTATATGCCTCCTTCTGACACCCGGAGAGGTCGGTATGGCCAAAAGAGGCCTACGGAGGCACTATCCCGTACGGTGCGAGGAGAGGGTAGGCAGAAGTCTACATAGAAGAGTGAAAAAATTTCAAGCTCAAGTTTGATCTCACACAAATGTTAGAATAGTTAAAAGGAAACTTGTCTTAGGAGTTATAGATGAGTAAAACGATTGTGTGGCAAAGGGGAAATAAAGTGTTAATCCTGATGTTGCAATGTTTAGAGGAACATATGTTGTAACTTTACAAGGTATTATATTGTGAAAATGAATGTTTGGCAAGGAGATTTAAAGTAAATTTAAATTTACAAGGATTTATATTTTAAAATGATATAGTGTTTTGCAAGGAATGATATTGGCCTATTTCTAAATAGTCTCCTCCTTGGAATGATTGTGATGTTCACATCAAGGTGGTTGTTGTTGGTTCTTTGATCTCATCCTCTACAACTTCCTCCCTTGGTACCGATTGAGTAGTTATTTTAGTGCATTGCTTCTTCTTTGTCATCCTCCCTTTCTTGTTGATATAAAAAATGAAGCTTGTGCTTGATAATGTGACTTCTATGTGTTGCAATGGGCCCTTGTTTTGCAAAATATGGTCCATGTAGATAGAGCATATGCTGCAGGATATCATGAGATCCAATTTCCAACTTAGAGAAAACTAAGTGAATCTTTTCGCTTTTAAACCTCCTGTTGAAGCATTCTTCAAAACATTCCTGTCCTTTTAGAATGTAAGGTTTCCAGTTTCTGAAACCTTAAAGGTTGTATAAGCTTAATCAAACTGATATGATTATTGAAAAAGCAATGTAGAATTGTCCGACCATGGCAAATATTGGTATTTTTGGAATCTTAAGCACAGCAAACCCCGGGCTAGAAATTTTCAGAATTGAATTCCGATAAAAACTGGCGTAGTTATGACCCCTGGAAGTTTACACTGTGAATTGAGTAAAATAGAAAAATTGAAGGGTTACACTAATCATTTAAGTATAGACTTTATTAAAGGTCTCCCAGATATTTACAAGATATTTACCAATTAAGCAAAAATAGGTCAAATTATAGCAAAATTGACATTTTAAAAGCTGGCAGGTAATGGGAGGGTCATCACTGACCTGCCAGGGACTCATTTAGCAGCAGGGGTCGTTTTTTGACTTGCTTGGGGCTGCTTGAACTCCAAGCAACTGCCTTTTTCAGCCGGTGAGAGCTTATGAGTGCCAGAAACCTATAAATAGGACCCCTAGCTTCACATTTTACACAGACTCGGAGCCTTGCTACTCTCTCTCTCATCTAGAGAGAACACTACGCAGAAATCATTAGAGTTTAATCTCTAATTGATTAACCCTAACGGTAATTAACCTAATCCTTCTTAATTAGCAAGGTTAGATTAAGATAAATTGTTAATAAATCAAAGATTAGGCCTATGCATGCTCCTTAAACCTCTTTAAATTAATTAATCTCTACTGATTTTTGTAATTAAGCTTAGTAATATTAAGCTAATTAATTATCCTATCATATTATGGCTGAAATTAGCCAAATTAACCATGAATTAATGGTAAATATATTAATTAAGCTTAGATTAAGATGAGGTAATTATCAGAGTTGTATTAGACAGTCATTAAGCTAGGAAAATTATCCTATAATTTTTTGAGTAATTTTCCTAATTAATTAGGCAGAATTACTCTGTTTTTTGAGCTATTTAAATAGGGGAAATTAGTAAATTGATTTCAATTAATATAATATATTTATCAGTGGTTAATTGGGTGTTCAAGAACCCTTGATAATTAGAAAAAGCTCAGATAATGAATCTAGATAATTAATTAGGTAGAATTACTCTGTTTTTTGACCAATTTAAATAAAGGAAATTAGTAAATTGATTTCAATCGTTGAGATACATTTATCAATGGTTAATTAGGTGTTGAGAAACCTGTGATAATTAGGAGAAGCTCAGATAATTAATCTAGCTAATTAATTAGGCATAATTAATATGTTTTTTGAAAAATTTTAATAGGGTAAATTAGTAAATGGAATTAGAATGCTTCAATATAATTATTAGTAGTTAATTAGGTGGTCGATAACCCGTGATAATTAGGAGAAGTTCAGAAAATTAATTTAAATAATTATTTTAGCTAAAATACCATATTTTTTGAGCAATTTTAATAGGGGAAATTAGTAAATGGAATTTAAATGCTTCCATATAATTATCAGTGGTTAATTAGGTGTTCAATAACCCTTGATAATTAGGAGAAGTTCAAAAGGTTAATTTAGATAATTATTTTAGCTAAAATACTCTTTTTTTGAGTAATTTAAATAGGAAAAACTAGTAAATGGAATTCAAATGATATGATATATTTATCAGTGGTTAATAATGTGTGTTTAAACCTGTGATAATTAGGAAAAGCTCAGAAAATTAGTTTAACTGATTATCTTAATGGAATTACGCTGTTTTTAGGGGTAAATTAAAGGGGGAAATTAGTAAATCATGTGCTATAATTACATGCTATTTTTAAGAGCTGTATTATAGGATCAAGAGGCCGTGATAATTATGATAAGGTTAGAAAAGTAGTATAGATATTTATTTAAGTCAAATTATAGTATTTCTAGCTAAAAAGTAAAGGGAGAAATTAGTAAATCATGTGCTATGATTACATCCTATTTATCAGAGCTATATTATAGGGTAAAAAGGCCGTGATAATTATGCCAAGACTAGAAAAGTAGTATAGATATTTATCTAAGTCAAATTACTATATTTTAAGCTAAAAACTATAGAGGGAAATTAGTAAATCATGCTATATGATTACATTCTATTTATCAGAGCTATATTATAGGGTAAAGAGGCCGTAATAATTATTTCAAGGTTAGAAAAGTAGTATAGATATTTATCTAAGTCAAATTACACTATTTTTAGCTAAAAACTAAAGAGGGAAATTAGTAAATCATGTTATATGATTATATGCTATTTGTCAGAGCTATATTATAGAGTAAAGAGGCCGTGATAATTATGCCAAGGTTAGAAAAGTAGTATAGATATTTATCTAAGTCAAATTACACTATTTTTAGCTAAAAATTAAAGAGGAAAATTAGTAATCATGCTATATGATTACATGCTATTTATCAAAGCTATATTATAGGGTAAAGAGGCCGTGATAATTATGTTAAGATTAGAAAAGTAGTATAGATATTTATCTAAGTCAAAATACACTATTTTTAGCTGTAAATTGAAGATAGAAATTATATAATTAAGTTATAAAATAATAAGATAATTACCAGAGGTTAAAAACTACCTTATCTACGTGTGGTAATTATACCATAGATAATTGGTGAATTTAGAAAATTATAATTGACCAAAAGTCCTATTTTTAGCGAATGATTAATTAAAAATAAATAGACTTTGTGGTCAAAAGTTTTTAAGAAAATTATAGTAAGTGTAAACCTATGATATCAAGTTAAGAAAATGAAATCTTTGAGAGAAATTAAATACAATAAATATTAAGCCCAAAATAAGAAAATTATTAGCTTAAAAGTTGATAGAAAAATTAGAAAAAAGATATAGAAAATTATAAGAAAGTTAAGAGAGCTTAGAAAACCCTTAGAGAAGCGGTGGAAGAAGTTATCATGCTTATATAGACAAATAAGAAATTACTAGGTCAAGAATTTACCAATTAAGACTATATATTTAACCTTGGATGGGTTACGGTTGAATACAAAGGTTAAGTTTAGATTTTGAACTATTTACCTGATGATTAGACGTCCTTTTATAAGGATAATAAGTTATGATACTAAAAAGGACCCGAGCAAATCCTACATTTGATGATGAGGACGTAGCTCCAAAACAAACTAGAGCATCGCATGACGACGAAGCCGGACCTAGTAGTAGGCCTACGAAGGAGAGTCTTCAGGCGCCAGCACAACAACAGATGGCCAATCAATCCCAGGTGGGTTTTCCATTATTCAATTAAGTCTTTAATTAGTTTAAGTTCTTTTATAAGTTAGCATTGCATACGTAAGAAGGATAAATTGGCTGAAAACGCAAGGTAACTTCCAGCGTGCATTTGTTTATAATGTAGGAAAGAATTGTTTGGGTTAAAACTGGTTGAATTAGGAAAGATATGTTTGATCATCCTTAAGACAGCTTGTCTCAAGACACCTCCGACTCCTTGATATAAATTGATGATAATGTTTGGCTTTCTAGCCACGGTTAAGTCGGTTACCCCCATGAACGACGAGTTTCTACTCCGTGTCATGTTTTGATGTTTCTACATAAGTTAGGATATCGTTTTTTTATCCTAGGGGAGCCGCCCGGTTGTATATGCAACTGGTTTGGTGTATGGGCACCCGGAACCTTGGGTGGGGGTTTATCCACTCCGGATTTGAATAAGGAATGGGTGCCGTTTTTCACCCTTAGGTGGTCTTGAGACAAGACGAGTACTGGTCATGGTTATTATGGATAATGTTTTGATTGACAGTACCCTGTCTTAAGTTTAAAGATGTCTGTTTGCTAAAAGAATGCTTTCAATGCTGTCTTCAAGGAATTGCCGTGATGGAACGTTAAAAGAAACCATTATTTTAAATGTTAAAACAATGTGATAATAAGATAAACAAATCTTGTGTGAGTGCGGGGTGGTAAGTGGGAATTGACTAAGGTTGTCAATCATGGACGGGTGGACCTGATTAGTCAGGTAACTATCCATTCCCGTGCAATAAAACGTTTTAGAAACTTCTCACTTAGAGAGGAATCCACCAACGGCTGTGCCCTCACATATGTTAGGGGGAAAAAAGCGTTGGCTAAGGAAACCATAATCTGAATGATGAAGTTATAGGGCCTCAATAAGAAATTTTTTTGTAGGTTGTTTGAATACATTGTCCCGTTTCCGCTGCGAGACAGGACTAGGTCTTCTTCTAGGGCTATAGACCCAAGCCATTGTCAATGGCAAAGGTTTATTCCTTGGATTTTTCTTGTCTAGAGACTTCGATTTTTATAAGGCCTAGAGACCTGTCAAGGATCCCATCCCAATCACGGTATAGGCGGGTTGGGGACATTACATAGAAATAGTTGGATCCTTTTGCAAATGCAAATGGCCACCATCAAAATCTATTTAAGAGAGTAAGGCTTCAAATTTTTCTATTTACCTTTTAGTTTGTGGATCAACAGGATACAAGCTGACTTTTGTCCATATCCATTTGCTTACTCCCTTGGCTTTGTAATGCTTGAGCTCAGATGCCTGGAGCCTTTGATACACAACTCTCGCGGTTTCTTACACTTGGTTGAGCTTGATTTCCATATGTAACAACTTAATGAGTTTCTAGGCAGAGTGGAAATGGTGGGAAAGCTTGTGAGGCTGAAGGGAGCTTCTAGCCAGACCAAAACTAGTGAGAAAGTTTGGAAAGCTTGTGAGGCTGAAGTGAGCTTCTAGGAAGTGCAAAGCTAGTGAGAAAATATGGAAATCTTGTGAGGGTGAGGAGAGAAAAATGGTTTTCATGCAGAGTAGAGATGATGAGAAAACTTGTGAGGTTGAAGTGAACTTCTAGCCAAGTAAAACTAGTGAGAAAGATTGGAAAGCTTGTGAGGTTGAAGAGAACAAAATGATGGTTCTCTTGCAATGGTGAAGAGAGAAAAATTATGGTGGTCCTTCTAGCTAGACCAGAAATGGCGGTCCTCTTGCAAAGGTAAAGACAGCTTGGAAATCTTGTGAGGGTGAAGAGAGCCTAATGAAATGGCTTGCGAGAAAGAGTAGTGAGGAAAACCGTCATACAAAAGTGAAAATTTTGTTTTTGCCGCCAAGACAATAAAATAGGTCCAATAGGGGAGAATAGTGTGAAAATGACATCTTTTTTTCATATTGAAAGATTTGTACCACCGAGATACTCTTTAAATGCTCTAGATATTCTTTGAATACCCAAAACGTCAAATTTGGAGCCGTTTTGATTGTCAAATGCTCCACTAATTAGCAAGCTAACCAATTCCTTACTACACAACCCTTTTTGAGGCTCTTTTGGTCCTAATGTGAACGATCATTGGATGGAACTGTGTGTCAACAATGTCGTCAAGATATATGCCACTATAATTTCATGTCTCGTCTTTATCCTCTGGACTCGTAGAGTACCTCTATGGAATCTATGAGATGATCGTGCAGCGTAGGATGTGCACTGGCTCTAAGTGTCTGGAAAGCAGGAGTAGAATGGTGATGAGACAGAAGCCTCACATAATATAGAGCAATATCATGATAGAGATGTACAGATTGGTCACAATAGCATAAAGGTTCGTCGTACTCTCATACCAACCGTAACAATACTAAATTGAAGCCGCTAGAGGTCATGGTCACCAAAATCTATTGATCTATGTCAAATTTGGCAATCAAAGACTAGTGTTGAAAGGACGCCCTTTCAACAACGTTTCCATAAAGATTTTGTAAAGATTCCACATGAAGATGGTGATGAAGTAATGAAGATGAAGATGGATGGTGCAACATGAAGATACGAGTTCATGGACGTCATCGAATATCCCGTTATTATTATTTTGAGCCATTACGGCCACTTTTGTAATGTTTACAGGAACCTCATATTTTAAGTCGGCACTTGTATTTTGGCCGCAGATGCTTGTATAATGAGTAAAGCCAACTCAGTTTCTTGTAATTAAGCTCTGTAGAAGCCTAGGGACAATTCAGGTCATTTGGTTGGACATTAGGTTTGAAGGCTTGGTATATAAGCTGAAACCTAAGGCTTTGTAAAGGACACATTACGTTATCTCAATTAATATACAGTCGTGGGTTCTGCAGCACATGGTAGTGAGCTTCACGCACACACACCGTCGCGCACACTAATCACATTGTAGATATGAGAGTAGGTGCGTGTTAGCATCGAGGAGCTCTTCGCGTCGACGCAAGCAATGCAAGCTGAGGACCACATCGTGAGCCCGCCTGCTACGAGCTATATTTGGTCGTAAGTACCTCAAACAACATCCGATCTGAATGATCAAGTAGTCGTTAGAATCAGGGCGAGAAGCTCTTTGTGTTGATGTCTTTGTAGATCAGTTTCGGACACTTTGGAAATTGCTGTTTTGAGTCTATCGCGACAGTGATTAGAGGTCTTATAGTTATGGTTTTCAGGGTTTAGGTGTTTGGCCATATAGGATATGTCCTTGTGAGTCTTGTCCTCCGATTTCGAGTCATTCCGATACGATTTGAGACTGTTTCGAGCTTGTAGTGTTTCGTAGGATGCGTTGTCTATTTCTTTGCTTTATGGTAGTGTTGTAGTAGGATTAGTGACTGTAGAGTGTTGTTAGTGTCTAGCTCAGGGTTGACAACCCAGAGATTGCCTCCATGCCCTAGTCGGGTCAGCTACGTCCTCGGATTGACAGTTTGTTGGTCTGTGTTCTCACTGTGCTCCATCGTCTGTCGCGGCGTACCCGCTAACATTGGCGCCGTTGCCGGGGTCGAAGCGCCTAAACTAGAGTAGACCGCATCACTCGTGTTTGATAGTATAGCGTTTCTCTAGAGTTTTCTAGAGTGTTGTCACCATTTGCCTTCTTAGTGGGAAGTCAGAGAGCAGATCTCTTGACTAAGGGATAGCCAGGGAGCCTGCGTCTCGCCGAGGTGGTCCACTATGAGGTTGAGGTATGGTTATATTATTTTGTTGTGTGTTTAGATTAGGTTTTATGGTTTGTGTGTTTGGTTGTGACTTATGGTTGTGAAGAACTTGAAAGAGAAAAAAACGCAAAGAAAAACGCAAAAGGTAAGCAGGAGGCTGTTTGTTTGCCAAAAATAAAAAACAACCATTCAACCATCCAAAGTAGGACTTTAGGTAGTGTAGGACATCTGATGTTGATCTAAAGCAATTTTGACATGAAAATGTGCTTGAAAACACAAAAGGCGGAATTGTGCTGATTATGGTAAAAGTGCTCTAAAATGGTCGTTTGAAAGCCGATTTGAGTGCTTGTTTTTGCACTGGAGACCTTAAGGTAGGGGGAAAACACAGATTTGGTCCAATTCAAAAAAAAAAAAACTCTAAAAAACCCAAAAAACAAAAATCTGAAACCAAATCTGCAATTTAAAAAAAAAAAAAAAGAAGTTTGACCTCAAGACCTTGTTTTACATATGCTCTACCAAATCTGCAATTTTCAACAAAAAAAAAAAAAGAAGTTTGACCTCAAGACCTTGTTTTGCATATGCTCTAGAGCTTGTATGTGAAATTTCAAAGCTTTTGCATCAGTGCTTGTGCATCTAAGTGGGAATTTGCTTTGTCCGAGTGTAAGGAAGTGAACTGTGAAATGCTTGAATCCAAAGGAAAAGAAGTCCAAATTAATTGAAACTTTGGGGATAGGCTTCTAAGGGCATTGGGAACCAAACTGTCCAAAAACAGAGAAAAAAAATCACTTACCAGTGGCTCTCTGCTCAGTCTATCGCGATAGACTGGTGAATTGGAGATAGACTCACAATCAGGCAAAACCCCTCATACCACAGGTAAAACATATCAATAAAAGGCTGCTCCGAAAAATTGAGTGTACTTGGACACCTGCTTGACCACTAAACCTCAAGTCTGGTGTTTTGAGTCAGACTTCAGAGACAAATTGGGTAAAGGGACTTGACCAAATTTCCAAACCTTGTGAAACTTGGTATACATGATCTACAGAGGGTAGGGAACACATCCGTGAAGAGAAAATTTGAAAAAAGTGTCATTTTAGCATACTTGGTGAGTCTATCGCGATAGACTAAGAACACAGTGATAGAAACTAAATTTTTCAAAAACCTTTGTGGGATAGCTGGGAAAGGTGCTATCAAGGACACATAAAAATTTTGAAGTCATTTAGACATTAGAAAGTGGGTCTAAGACCATTTAAGAGGATTCAACTTGTAAAAAACACTAGATCTGGTCTAACTGACAAAGTAAAAGTCCAAACCACTTGAAAATTGGTAGGAGGACTAAGGAGAGGTGTTGGAACACAGTGGTATAGTCAAAGTTCAAGTTTGACCTATAAAAGGGGTACTTGCTCAGTCTATCGTGATAGACTCAAAGCAGGGCCAAAGAAACTGAATTTTTCAAAACCCTATGGAGCATAGCTTGTTTAGCCTCTCAGGAGGTTACACACAAAATTTGGTGGATTTTGGACATTGGGAAGTCATCCTAAGTGTATTTTCTAGTGATCAGATAGACTTAGAATTCTAGAGTTGGAGTTAGAGACCCAAGAAAAAGTCCAAAACAAGTGAAAATTGGTGAGCAAGGTGTACAGAGCATAGGGAACACAGTGGTGAAGAGAGATCTAGAAAATTTTCAAAACTGAAGAATCTGCCGAGTCTATCGCGATAGACTAGGGTTTTTTCACAAAAATTGAAATTTTTGAAAATTGACCATAGGGCCTTGTTCTACATGTTGTTGTGAGCCTATGGTTAAAATTTGAGTAAATTTGGAGCATTGGAAGTGCATCTAAGTGGATTACTTCACAAGATCAGAAAAGAGACTGTTGTTTGATGCAAGTTACAAAGGAAAAGTATTCCAAATTGGTTGAAACTTGATGAGTAGTATCTCAAGAGAAGGGGGAACTCAAATATGTGAAAACAGTTGAAAAACTGTATCCCAGTAACACTCTGGTGAGTCTATCGCGATAGACTCAGAAATTCACTGTAGAAAAATCAAAATTCAAATCTGACTTCATATTTGGGTTCAGAAGGTCCATTATACCCTGTACACAAAGTTTGAGTGCATTTGGACATCTGCAAGGGGTACTTGGTGAGTCTATCGCGATAGACAACTGAGGAAAAAATTTTGAGAAATTTTTTGAAACCAAGTATACCACTGGGTTTATCATTGCCTAAGGAGTGCACACACCAATTTTGGGCTCAAACTGACCACTTGGAAAAACATCAGATAGAGCAACTTTCCAAATTACATCTCACTGTTTGGGTCATAACTTTCACATACGGACTCCGATTCCAAAACTTTTTTTTATCAAAACGTAGCTTGAGAGCAGCACTACAGATCTTAAAGTAAATTGACCATAATGATTGCCAACGGCATACATTTTGGTCAGTTTTGAAAAAAACGTTGTTTAAGGCCTCAAAATGCATCCGGAAGTCAGGGGTGTCTAAAACCGACAATTTGAGAGAATTGTGAGAAAACGCTCACGATTTTGGACATAGTTTTGGATTTTCCCTGACCAAAACACTTGAACACACTGAGGGAGGTATCACTACAGCAAGCTAGAGGTGTTAATCCTAGAAGTCATGTCTACATCAGACTCAGACTCAGCTTATACAAGCACAAGGATTGCAGGGATAGATGAGCACCCGCCCAGAATAGATCTTCCAAACCTACAATACATAAAGACCAATTTTGTGAGAGAGTTTGACGTATAACCAGAAAGTGAAGGACTATATAGTATAGGTAATCAATTCAACCTACAGTTGTTTAGAGCCTACAGATGATTGATAGAATACAGCTCTTATATGTCTATACATACGAGGTCACCGACAATGGACTCTTTAGTTGACAAGTATGGACGAGAATATAGAGCAATAGAAAGCACAAATCCACGAACCAGAGATGAGTGGATATTTGTCAATGAGGACCTCAGATACATCCACCAAACACAGAACCTCTAAAGAATTCCAAGAGGGACCACCGCCTCGATCCCTAGAGCGATGAGATGAAACATAGAGGATATGGTTCCATACTTTGCACCCCAAAGTATAAGACCATCTCAGCTAAGAAAATGGGTAAATAGAAAGTACAATGGCATAGGAGACCCATACGCCCATGTCTCGGCTTTCAAGCAAGTCCTACAAGCAGAATGAGTAGAGGACTTCCACACGCAGTATGAGGGTTTTGGACTTACATTGGAGGAAAATGCACAAGCATGGTTTGAACTATTGAACCGAAGAGAGTTCACAACCATTGAGAAAATGTTGGATGAATTTGTTCAAGAATTCACCAAGAGGGGCATAAAACATAACACCCTTCCTAAGATTCAGGAATTTAAACAAGGCGAAATAGAAACATTGCGACATGCAATACTGCGTTTCAAGCAATATGTTGCTAGATGTCCTACCCAAGAGTTACCCACGCCAGAACGTCAAATCCTATGCTTCATCAGAGGGCTTAGATATGAGAATGTCCAAAAGGACCTATACGTGAAAAGATACCAAACCTTGGAAGAGGTGACCAAAGTGGCGGTTGACCTAGTTGACAATTTCTAATTCTATGAAGATGGTCAGAAGAAGATGAATAATGCGAGTGAGAAAAAGAAAACCGCTGATCTTGAGGATCAAAGAGGGAATCTAGGACAAAACCAAGTAGATGTTGAGGAGCAAATCATAGAGAATGTGATGCAACGCTTCAGCCACTCTGACAGAGTACCAGCCTATAGAGTTCCTCAACAACGCAGGTGCATGACATGTGGAGGGGACCATCCGACGCAACATTGTCCTGACTATAGACCTAAGACTCCACCAGGGTTTGAGCATGTTATGTCTCAACCGCCTAGATATCATCCTGTAGCGGATCAAGTGTTCTTAAGTGAAAGACCCATAGATGCTAGAAATGCATATGTGAGTCATGAGCTTCAAATAGAAAGAAATGTGGTAGATCAGAGGCCACTTCAAGGTCAATATCAAGTATTGCCACAACAACCAATACGTCCATGTGACAGATGTGGTAGTAGTGATCACTACAGATGTGGTAGTAGTGATCACTTGATTAAGGATTGTCCACACCATGATATCATGATAAATGTATATTGTAATGAGTGTGCAGTCACACATATGATTTTGGATTGTCCTAAGAATCCAAGAAAGAAAGGTAAAATGCAACCACATGTTACCTTTCCTTCTACCAGCAAATCAGAGAAAGAACGAGCCGCAACAAAAGGAGAGACGACAACAACAATAGAGCCAGAAACAATTGCAAAAGAACAGGTGCTTAAACAACAAGAAGATGAAAGTAAGCAAGTTGCTCCAGTAAACGTTGTCATCACAAGAGCACAAGCAAAAGTGCAAGAGCAGAAGCCTACAGATGGAAAGACTAGTAAGAGTTCCAAAAGCCGTAGAAACTCTAGACGAGCAAGAAGGACTAGAATGAAAGAAAGACTAGAAAGGGAGAAAGGAGAAGAAAAGGCTGTTACAGCTGAGTTGGAAACAACTCAAGAGCAACAGACACAGCAAAGGGAAGTTGAAACCCTTAAACCAGCTGAAGCACCCAAGAGTGCTAGTTCAGGAGGATTTGTCCTAGTGGACAAAGTGAATAAGCCTTTAGATGCGATTTTACAGGCTTATGAGGCTAGATCGGCAAATAGACAGACCTTAGAACAAAGATGGATGACTTATCCTTATCCTGAACTAGAGAAGCAGAGGCTAGAAATGTGTAAGCAGCGGATTGAAACTGCTCAATGAGTTGATCAAGCATTGCTAGAACCACCTCCACCAGAAGTGAAGGATAGGATAGTCACCCCAGTGCACAAAGATGAGAGCATTAAAGTAGACGAATTGCCTAGAGAAGAGGTAGATCATAGGGAAGAATCACTGCCAAGGTCGCAAGGCTTGAGGGTAGTCCAAAATACAACAGATGAATCAATGAGGGATTTCCCACCCTATGTTCCTATAGTTGAGGAGCAGTGGCCAGAGGAGTTATGGAAGGGTGTCCGAGATGCCCAAAAAAGAGAAGAGGATGCTGGAACAGCACCATTTCCTGAAATCACATTAGATAGACCACAAATGAGTGTTGATGTGAGGTCATATTATGGTGACGTAGGATCGGTAGCCTCCGAAGACAGTAGACCTGCATCGTTAAGAACTTTACCACAGTACATGGGGGATTTTGAGGCAAATTCTGAGATTGTGAGAGTTCCATCACAGAGGCTAGGAGGGACAAAAGAATTGGACACAAAAATTTTGACTGACTTGCTATCCACGCCAGTGAAGTGCACAATTACGTTGGCAGAACTTTTGAAAATCAGGCCAAGTATGTGGACGGATATAGGAAAATGCTTGGAAAAAATTGGGATCAAAAGCCTGTTAAGGTTCCTGGAAAAAGAGCTAGATGAGATCGAGAAGCCTAGATCAAATGTAAGACCGGTACCTCTGAACAAAGTAGGAGAGTACGGTGAAGGAGAAGATGGTAATGCCACTTTGCCTGTCGAGTACAATGGGATTGAAACGAAAGCTATACTTGACAGCGGAGCAGGAATTGCCATAACAACAAAACGAATTTGGGAGAAATGGGGTAGGCCCGCCTTTAGAACAACCAGAATAAAATTATAGTTAGCTGATGGGCATGTGGAAAGACCCATGGGATTGCTAGAAGCGATAGTGGTGTCTTCTTGTGGTATAGAGTATGCGCATACTTTTGCCATAGTTGACTTTGTCAAGAAAAATAACTATGAAATCATCCTTGGAAGACCATTCATGAGGCAACTCAAGATGGTACAAGATTGGGGTTATGATTATCTATACTTGAGACATGCTGAAACCACAACACGTGTAAATATGAGAAATCATAGTTACCAAGATGTAACTAGAACGCCCGTGGAAGATTTTGATTCTGCAACACAAAGTGGATCAACAGACCATCCATGGATGGGAAAAAAGAAATAAATCTGGATGTGCGGAGCATCGGAGTGTAGTGACTTTGGGAGAAATGAGAATTCCTTAGAGAGGGTCTTAGAAGATGATGCATACATAAGAGAACCTTTTCCGGAAGAGGCGTTAGAACCGCTAGAGTGGACTCATATATTGGCTACTTTGGATGTCTGTGTTAATGAGACCACACCAACAAAATTTTGCGATGAGAATGGGTATGACATAGTCCCCTACTACATGCTAAGGGTTATGGGTGAGACAGATGACGAATCGAGTATGAGTTCGAAACAGGGTTATCAGCTATGGGGATAGCACAAAACCGATACCTAGCCCGAATACTGGTCATATAGAAATAGGTGCTCTTTGCGATCAGTGTGCGATAACACACTTGATTACAAACTGTCCAACTCAAATGCGTAGTACAAAGGAGGAGCCGCAAGTCAACGAAGCAAAGTTGCAGGAAGAAGGGCTAAGATCCAAAGAAAATGCTTCAGGTCCAGCGCCTACAAACGAGCAATATGAATACTTGGAATCAATCAAAGAAGAGGTGCAACAAGTGATAGGAAGTTCAGACACTATTGGTGACATTTCAACAGCTGAAGTTGAGGAAGAAGAGCCTATGACTCTACAGGAACCAAATGCTGATTTTGTCTCTCCAAAAGATACATCAGAGGAAATGGTGGTCAAGTAGGAGGTAGAACACACAGATGAACTCATAAGTGTGAACAATGAAGAAGAAGACGATAAGGAGTCTAGGCGAAAGATTTCTCAAGTCACTTAAGAGAACATAGGCAATCTAGTACCAAAGAAGATCAACTTTTTGCTAAGTGCACAAGACGGAGTCAAGATGAATTTTATGGCAAAAATTGATACAAATTCCACGACTAATGTCATGTCATATGGCATGTGGTTACTTCTAGAAGCTACTCTCCAACTACACTCACAGAATGTCAAAGAAAAATTCTTGGTGGTAGATTCTCGACAAATGGGAACACACTTGATTTTGTCCAAGCCATGGGCACAAGTCTTTGAAGACGAGCCTGAATCTTCAACAATGGTCATCACGACAAGCAAGCCTACAACAGCTCAAAGATTCTTGGCTATTGAAAAAGGCAAAGCTAAAGTAAGCCCATAGTCTCTAGCCCAGCCAATGTAAGTGCAAGACAAAGCCTCTACATCAAAAGCCAAACCATCAACAAAACAATGGAAACCCAAGCAAAAAGTCTATCAACCAAAGTTTCCATCGCCCAAAAGTCTCCAAAGGAAGTCAAAACAGGTCAACCAAGTACTAGTATCCAAGGCACAGATTAAAGTTAATGATCCAATTTGGATACAATCACAGGAACAACCTCAACAAGCACAGGTAACAGGATGGATCACATCAAGTGAGTCAATTGTTGCACAAGGCTACAAGAAAGGAAATTCAGATGTTTGGGTCAACAAGCCCAAGATAACAGCTTGGAGATATCCATCCCATGACAACCACTCAGTCAGGAATCAACAAAGTCGTCAACGTCAATCACATAACTCAACCAAGAGAAAGGACAGGTACAAAAAGCAAAAGAGAAGGTCTTCCACTAGACAACAAACCATACGAAAAGTCTGGGTAATGAAATCAGAATTCTACCAGACTACCCAACAAAGTCAAGTGAAGATCACCTCCAAGAAAGTCCAAAGATTCATTCCAGTCGAGTTACTCAAAGCACAAGGATTCTATGAGGGTAACTTTCAAATCTGGTTACCTAAGGTAGTAGCTTATCAAGGAATCACCCAGGAAAATCAAGAAACATCAAACAATGAAGAGCAACCACCCGCTACACCCAAGAGTACTACAACCTATAGATGGATCCCTCGTCAATTACAACAAGAGCAAGGCTTTTACAAAAGTAACAGCCATATTTGGAAATTAAAGACAAGGTACCATCAAGTCAAAGAAGAAACAAGGCAAGTGGCAAAGGAGATCACACCAGGCCCAAGAACAATGTGGGTTCCAAAATCCGCGATTGAGGCTCAACAACAAGAAAGATACAGAACTCATTTACAGCCTCTTAACAACAAAAAGAAAGCAACGGTAAATGCGAAGGTCACAATTTTGAAGAACACTATCCGGAAGAAGAAGACTTCATCAACCATTTCTTCAACATCAATACCTGTCTCATGAAGCGACCACAATTTGCTATCAAGGAATGAAGAGCAGATATATGTCAATGTATTGGACAACATGGCATCTCAAACAGAAACTAACGAGAAAGGCCTAAACTAACGAGAAAGGCCTAAACATCAAAAGCATATGGAATTGGATTTCAGGCCATGATCAGGTAAGTCGAAGTCGCCATTAAACTTACATGGCATAAGAGTCTAGAGTCGGGCAACTAAGTCACTAAATGAGCAAAGTGTCAGACCCAAGCTTCAAGTTAATATTTTTATGTGGTCTATGAGTCTAGCTAATAGGTATAAGCTCAAGCTGGAGAGTTGAGCATACATAAATTCATGTCGCTCATGCTAGAAGAGGTGAGCATAAGAGTCAAAGTCCATATAATATATAAGGTGGAGAAGGCGGAGTAGTCCAAAACAAAAACACTCACGTACTTGACACAGTGAGGAAGAGTGGAGAAACCTCGACAACGAAAACCCTTCTTGTGAGTAGTGAAAGCTTTTGAAGCACTCATGCTATATGTTTTGCTAGCTACACTAACTCCATGAAGAACCCAAATATACTCTTCTCTCGCACCACATCTTGTTTAACATGCATAACTCTGTGCAAGCATATAGATGTCCCATCATTGGACATATGCATTAGGCACTCTTTTTTATTCCACCCATGCACTTACACAAACAAATGACGATGACCAAGCGGAAACAGGTTTTATAAGCCTTTGCTCAACAACAATGACTCTGACTTCAAGCTACTAACACTTATCCATGTATATCGAGTCCATACTAGTAGCCATATGGCCATATGTACTTAACTCAGCATAAATCTATAACATCGGAACCCAAGTACATATAGCCTCGCATTTAATTATGACTAAAGACATTTTTTCCCACTGGGTTTTTCCCTTTAGTCTTATACAGGTATCCAAGACCTTCATTTTGTATATACGTTACATTTTACTTTTACTCTTTTTATAACAACAAAAACAAGAAGAACCACGATATCCCCACACTACTAATTGAAAATCTATTGACAAGTCAAAAGGGAGAGGCCAAAAAATAGCTTGACAAAGCTTCAAGTCAACCTACAGGTACGACTGCTTCGAGCTTGTAGTGTTTCGTAGGATGCGTTGTCTGTTTCTTTGCTTTATGGTAGTGTTGTGGTAGGATTAGTGACTGTAGAGTGTTGTTAGTGTCTAGCTCAAGGTTGACAACCCAGAGATTGCCTCCATGCCCTAGTCGGGTCAGCTACGTCCTCGGATTGACAGTTTGTTGGTCCGTGTTCTCGCTGTGCTCCATCGTCCATCGCGGCGTACCCAGTAACAACTAGCCAAGTGCTAATCTGGGGTCACTCCGTAGTATGAACAAGCTCTAGAAAACGACTCTCGGCCCAAGTCGCAGTCAAAAAGCAATATCGGACTCTAATCATGTGCTACCGTATGACCACTGGCTAAAATCAATCCAAGGCAAGATCTCATGTGTGAATGGGCTCTAACTAGCGTAACTTGACCAATATCAAGACCACAAACAAATCTATATAGCAAATTGGGGTCAAAAGTGATCTCTCGTTCGAATCAAGCCAAAATAGAAAACTATGCGTGAACAGGCTCTAAGGCTCATGAACTCGCTGAATAGAGACCAAAATCAAAGTATGTGTAAAAACAAGGTCCATGCGTTGTCGTGCAGCTCCGCTTCCATGAAGAGAAAAAGAGCAGAGAAATGCAAGCTAAGCTTCTTTGAAGTCTACATATTTAGTGAGCAGTGATCAGGGCTTGTTAACATGCCAAGTTTAATAATTAATGTATGCCAGATGCGGCTTAAAAGGGCCAACAAATGCCTTAATGATGCCAAAAATGAGTATGCTTGAAGTGGGCATAGATGGTAGTTTATGATCTAGAACTGTAGTGCTTGAAGTGCTCTACCGACCTGTCTTTACGGCTCATCGATTGGAGCTACGGTGCAAAAGTTATGGGAGTTTGAAGTTTGAGTCAATTGCAGATCTGTGCTGGATTGGGCAACTGTAGCTGAGGGGACATAAATGAAATGAATGCATGGGCCTAATGTGCTCACTTTGTGGAGCCCGTCTGTCTTTTTAGATCAGTGATCAGAGTTTTGGTCACCAAGATATTGGCCGTTAAACATTCATCGGGGGCCGGTTTCGTACTGGTTCGGTCGGCTCGGTTGGTGTCTCAGCTGGGAGTTTTTGTCTTTCGTCCAGGTTTTGGAATGCATGAGTAGTAATTTCTTTGAGGAGTCTCGTGTTTGGAATTTCGTCCCTTGGAATTCAATGATTGCAGGATAAACCCAAAGAGGCAGGGCCAGGAAGCTGGACAAATGCAAAGACGGGACAACTCTCTAAATGCAATCATGTAAGCTTGTATCTTGAAGGAAAGCGGCACCATGCAAGATGATATGGGCATCAAATTCACGATGATATTGTTAGTCAATGGCTACTGGAGGAAGGTTGTCAAGTGCTTGGCATTGTTTGGCCAGCATGTGTACCAAATGAGGTGCCTTTATGTATGCCAACTGGGGTGTCCTTGAGGGGAACCGGAGCGGACATGCTTGGAAATGCTTATACGATTTGTATACCAAATGTGGTGCCCTTACGAAGTGGTTAGATCACCCAAGTTAAAACTAATGAGAAGCCTGACCAATTAAGTAAGTAGGTGTGAAGGGGGCGAATTATAAGGTTAAAAAAGAAACGAAAGGGCATGGCGTGAACAACGAGCGGCGGCTCTGGCAGCGAAAGACGAGAGCTCGTGCAGGGCTGGGAAGGGGTCATCTGAGCACGGCCAAGAGACAAAAACCACCAAGCAGGCAAGGGCAAAGGTTTTAGTGCAAGTCCCGTCACATTTGGCTCAACTGGAATTTCAACATTGCCACGTCATCGGCGCCGCTCCCACAATGACGGCGTCGTCGTTGCATAAAAAGATTTTTTGGCTATCAAAAGAAAAGTGTTGCATAACGAGAGGGGAGAACGACGAGGGCAAGAAGGCAAGAGGAAAAGGGTTACGTGTTGGGGTATAAAGCCCAATGTGGTCGCCCAGGTAGGTGGGCGGCCCCCTAGGTATGTACACATATTCTTTTGTAAAAACCTAATAAGAACTCACTATGCTCTACACATTAAAGTAGAGCGAGTTCACCATATCGTCGTGCTCTTCTTCTCGCACTCTCTCTCGTGTCACACTTCCGCTCGTGGTTTCGGCCTACGACTGTAGGTGCTGAGGATATCGGAACTCCCAGAGTGCTGATTTGTGGCTGTCTACACATCGAAGGACGGCTCACAGTTCTTGGAGGCGTGTCACATACGACACGAGCGCATCTACACACAGACTGTAGGCGACATCCACTAGTTCATCAGGTAGCTTGTGTTTGCTGTTTGATATTCCAGATTTCATCCTGACATTGCAGGTACTTCCACATGGGATGTATTGTCAGAGATGATGTATGTCTGTTGAGGGTTTGCTGGCTGTGAGTCACACAGCAAACGACCGCCGCAGCGATTACAGCATATAGTGGGAAATTTGTGGATGTATGATTTTGTGGAAAGTCTATGTACTGTCAGATTTACTGCAGCCTTTGTTGAGGGTCGAGTGAGGTTTTATTGATCTGGGGGATTTCGAATGTTGAGATCCTTTTGGTGATACAGGTCTTGGAGCGATCCCTCGAGCACCCTTAGATAGGCAGCTAGGATGTATTGACTGTGAGTTAGACAGTTGGGATTGCATCTTTGCTCTACTGCCATTGAGGCATTGTCGCAATCTATGCTTACAGGACAGTGACAGGACAGTGAGAGACAGTATAGGTGCAGAACAGGTTTATCCGCAGCTTACAGTGTCAGAGAGACAGTGTTTTTGAGCTGTTTTTTGGTCAGTTTTTGAGTACACCAGATCCATTTTACAAAGGAGACTCTGCCGAAATTTCTGCAGAATCTAAAGCTTTCTTGGTTCATTTGACAGGTTGATATTGGTTCAGAGGTCAGTTTACAGAGGAAACTCTGCCGAATTTTTCCCAGGAAAGTAAACTACTGTGAAGCGTAGCTATGGTTGGATCACAGGACACTTCTCTTTACAATATCAAGAAGCTGGATGGAACCAATTTCCCATTGTGGAAGAAGCAGATTTGGCACGTGTTGGTACAAAAGAAGCAGATAAAACCTATAAAGCTCAAGGGGATAAAACCACAAGATATGGACGAAGATGAATGGAGCGAAATGGATGAATTGGCACTTTCTACCATTATGCTGACTTTGGCAGAAAGCGTTTACTTCAATGTAGCAGACGAGATGTCGGCTTATGAAGCATGGACAAAGCTGAGTGATCTTTATGAGAAGCAGAGTGCAGCTTCACAGGTATACTGGCTTAAGAAGCTTGTTGACTTGAAGATGAAAGAAGGGACACCTATGTCCAATCATCTGAATGAATTCAACACCATCTACAGTCAGTTGTCAGCTCAAGGTGTCAAGTTTGATGAACCTGTTAGAGCTATGTTCCTGTTGATCACATTGCCGGAAAGTTGGGACACTTTTCGCACAGCTTTGAGTAATTCTGCACCTGCAGATGGTTTGAACATAGCAGGTGTAGAAGGAAGTCTGCTTACTGAAGAAACCAATAGAAAGACAATGGACAAAGGCAAAGGAACAGCCTTAGTTGTCAGGGGAAGGACCAAAGAAAAGTACAAAGGTGGAAAGAGGAATCGGTCTTGTAGCAAGTCTCGCAGTGCTAAAGGCAAGGGTGACATAGAATGCTACCATTGTGGCAAGAAGGGTCACATGAAAAGAGACTACAGAGAATGGAAATCAAAAAAAGGCAAAGAGAAAGCTAAAGACCATGGTGAGAAGAAAACAAGTCCTCAGTGAAGATTCAAGAAATAAATGTGACAAACACTATTGCAGAGGATGACAGTCTAGTGTCAGGAGACATCTACTTCTTGAAGAATACAATGGACTCAGCTCTTCTTACAACATCTGATGGAAATGCACTGAGTGAATCGATTATAGACTCAGGGGCATCACTTCATGTGTCTCCAAACAAGGAGTGGTTTACCTCTTATGTGACCACTAAAGATCATGTTCGGCTAGGCAATGGGCAGACATGTGAGATCTTAGGTGTTGGAGATGTTCAATTGAAGTTTCAGAATGGCTCTTCTTTCACGCTGAAGAATGTGAGACATGTTCCCGCAATTACAAAGAGCTTGATCAGCACAGGTTTACTTGATGATGCTGGCTACGTCACCACTTTTGGACATAACATGTGGAAGATATCCAAGGGTTCTATGAAAGTAGCACATGGAGTAAAGTCTGGAGGACTTGACATGCTTTATGTATCAAATGTCTCTAAAAATGTAATCAATGTAACCAAGCAGCCGAACATTTCTTTGTGGCATAGCCGGTTAGGACATATGTCCAAGAAGGGAATTGAAATCTTGTCTCGTTCTGGTTATTTGCCTGGATTTTCATTTAATGATTTTGAATTCTGTGAACATTGTCTGTATGGTAAGCAAACACAGCAGCCACATAAGCATAGAAGCAGTAGAAGAGATACACAGTTGGCACTTGTTCATAGTGATTTGTGTGGACCTATGCCTAACCTATCTCTAGGGGGAGCTTCTTACTTTATGACATTTATAGATGATTACTCGAGGAAAGTATGGGTTTACTTTCTCAAGCACAAGGATGAAGCGTTTAGTGTTTTCAAAACGTTTGTGACACTTGTGGAGAATCAGAGTGGCAAGAAGCTTAAATGCTTACGCACTGACAATGGTGGAGAGTATGTTTCAAAGGCCTTTCAGGATTTTTGTGAGTCAAAAGGTATAAAACGTGAACTTACTGCTCCTTACAATCCTCCTCAAAATGGTGTTGTTGAGAGGATGAATAGGACCATACAAGAGAAGGTCAGAAGTATGTTGTCTAATGCACAGCTGCCAAATGGGTTTTGGGCTGAAGCTGTATCAACAGCTGTTCATCTTGTAAATAGATCTCCTAGCAAGGTTTTGCAGAAGGATTCAGTGCCAGAGAGGGTATGTTCAGGCAAAATGCCCTCATACAAGCATCTCAGAGTCTTTGGCTATGAGGCATATACTCACGTTCCAAAGGAATTTAGGAACAAACTTGAGCCAAAGAGTAGAAAGTGCATCTTTCTAGGCTATTGTAATTCTGGTGAGATGGGGTACAGACTTTGGGATCCCGAATCCAAAAAGGTTATGCGCAGCAATGATGTTCACTTTAATGAATCCAAATATCATTCTAAACCAGAGAGGGTTGAGGAGATTAGAAGAGTTGTCTTCCAAGAAGATGGACCTGCACGTGCAAGACAAAATGTTAGGGCTCAAGAGGAGCAAGGACAGAATAGATTGGAACCACAGGTTGTGGCTGAGCCTGAGGTGGTCAAGATGACTACATTGAGATGCTTTCTTGCATTGGTTGCCATATTAGATTTGGTGTTGCACCAAATGGATGTCAAGACAGCGTTCTTGCATGGTGATTTAGATGTGGAATTTACATGCAGCAGCCATAAGGGTTTGTTGAGAAAGGCAAGGAAGATTTGGTATGCCAGCTGTTAAAGAGTCTTTATGGCTTAAAACAATCACCGAGGGCATGGTACCATAAGTTCCACAAGTTTATGCTTTCTCAAGGCTACAAACGTAGTGAGTTCGATCATTGTCTATATACAAAGAAGGCTAAGGATGGCAGTTGGTTGATCCTTATTTTGTATGTGGATGACATGTTGATTGCTGGCAAGCACTTGGAATAAATTTCATCTTTGAAGTCAAAGATGGCAAAATCGTTTGACATGAAAGACATGGGTGAGGCAAGTCATATACTTGGTATGCGCATTGAGAGAGATAGATCAAAGAAGTTGATTTGGTTATCTCAAACAGAGTATATTGAAAAGGTTTTGCAACGTTTCAATATGGAGAAGGGAAAGGCATTGAGTGTTCCATTGCCACCATATGTGAAACTTAGCAAACAAGATTGTCCTGTGTCTGACGAAGAACAGGCTGAAATGGATAAGATTCCATATGCGTCTGTAGTGGGTAGTTTAATGTATGCAATGAATGCTACTCGCCCAGACATTGCATTTGAAGTGGGAGTAGTAAGTCGACACATGTCAAACCGAGGCAAGAAACATTGGGAGGCAGTGAAAGGAATATTGAGATACCTGAAAGCTACAAAGAGTATGCGTATATGCTATGGGAGTCAGGAGCTAAGTGTAAAGGGTTTTACAGACTCAGATTATGTCGGTGACTTAAACAACCGAAGGTCTACGTCAGGGTATGTCTTTACATTGGCTGGGGGAGCAGTATCATGGCTTTCTAGATTACAAGATTGTGTTACCCAGTCTACTACAGAGGCTGAATATGTTGCAGCATCAAAGGCATGCAAAGAATCAATTTGGATTAAT
This sequence comes from Adiantum capillus-veneris, assembly GCF_014529385.1. NCBI lineage: Eukaryota > Viridiplantae > Streptophyta > Polypodiopsida > Polypodiales > Pteridaceae > Adiantum > Adiantum capillus-veneris. The sequence goes on along the minus strand of NC_140932.1, from coordinate 181,176,474 downwards.
CGACTAGTAACAAATTTGGGAATCAAAGAAGAGATGCCTGTGTTATATTGTGATAGTCAAAGTGCTATACAATTGGCTCGCAAACCAGTTTATCACTCAAAGACAAAGCATGTGGATGTGAAGTATCATTTCATCAGGGAAATGCTCGAGGATAAGCAACTTCAGCTTGTCAAAGTTCACACCACAGAAAATCCTACTGATCTACTTACAAAAAGACTTCCCTCAGAGAGATTTGCGCATTTTCGCAAGCAGTTAGGTGTAGGGTAGTACATCACTTCTCTACATCTCTTGTATATTAGCTTGTATAGTAGCTTCTCTCACACTTAAAGTACCACATTGGACTTTAAGTGGGAGGTTGTTGGGGTATAAAGCCCAATGTGGTCGCCCAGGTAAGTGGGCGGGCCGCCAGGTATGTACACATATTCTTTTGTAAAAACCTAATAAGAACTCACTATGCTCTACACATTACAGTAGAGTGAGTTCACCATATCGTCGTGCTCTTCTTCTCGCACTCTCTCTCGCGTCACACTTCCGCTCGTACTCCTTCATTACGAAGGGAGGTGGAGAGGAGCAAGGGAGAGCCGTGAGATCGAGGGGAGAAGGTGTTTGCGGGTCGCCACGACGGACGTCCATAGCATAGCTCTCAAGCATCAACATATTTATCAATACAGGGGAAGTGATTCGGATGAGGCATGGAAACTCACTAGGTTGTCACTCCTAATGAAGTGAACTCGAAGAGATGCAACTACTAACTCTACAAGTAAATCAAACGCATCACCGCCAAGTAATCTGACTATGTCCTTCTACCTAGCTCTACAGTCATCATGCCCGTTTACCATGCAAATCTATTCGGAATCGCACGAAACTTGAAGGGAAGCTTCAGGGGACTATTAGGATCATATCCTATCACCATCACAGCATTCTGGAGAGGTACAACGATCGCGATCGTTCGTCCCAAAGTCAACAAAAATAGCGAACAGTTGATCCTAATGGGTCGTTTTAGGGTCCCTAAAGCCCCTCCTAGAGTCGAAACGACATAAAACACGTATATAAACACTCAAAACAGCGATTTAAAGCCTCAAACACGTAGTCGAAAACCTACACCGAATCTTGAATGATTATACTTGAATGAAAGAGCAAGAGGAGAGGAACACAATGCAAGAATCAAAACTGAATTTGGATTACCGTAGCCCCAATGGTGAAGATTACAAGTTTGAACAAGAAGGAGCTCTCAAACGTACGCTGTCTTCTCAGTTCCCCATTCAAAAAGATTATCCCAAACTTACAAAAAATGACCTTTATAGATTAGGTCTTTGCAAAATGGCTTGTCCGGCCATAAGTCCCTAATCTTAAAAGTGGCTCTCTAATATACAATTGCTCCCATAAGAATAATCATACATTTTTGACAATTTCCCGGCTTAGAGATGCTTCTTTACAAAAGAATTTTACAATGGTTTCTCAGAAAAATATGGTCCTTCTGGCCACGGCCGCCTGTTGCTTCGTCCGCCAAACACTCCCCCCTTCATTATCCTTGCACTCCCTCGTGCATGTTCAATGTTTTGGCCGTTGATGTGGCTCTAATGAAGCGAGTGTCGCTGAAAAGCTTCTTGTTCGCAGGACGGCTTCGAGGGCTTCTTGGTGTTGTTTGAATGGATTTTCAGATAATGTGTGTTGGTATGCCACGTACCTTTCCTTGAGGTTCTTTGCCATGGGATGGAAAATTCTTGAATCCATTTCGAAGAATCCTGTGACAAAGGCCTCTTCAAATGTTTGTAGGTAGTGTGATGGTAGGTACATTAGCCTGGAGTACATGGCCATCAAGATGTGCCGTGGTGGTGAATCCTGTAGATTCTAGTAGATGCCTCTGTGTCCTTCCAAGAACAGATTCCACGGATGATCGTCGCCTTCAGTGTCTTTAAACACCTGGATGCAGGTGACGATCATCCGGGCTATCTTTTCTAACATCTGGCAGGCCAAATCGGGGACATCCCGCAGCAAAGTAGCTGTTGAGTTCAGTGTGCTGACCATGTAAGCCACCGTAAGGGGTTGTTGCGCTGTCAGAACTGGGTAATTTAGCTTGTGCTGCCTTGACCCCTTCCATGTGATGAAATCTTTCCAAGTGCGTCTTCGAGGGACAGGGCAGAATGTAGGATCTTTTTGTATATATTGAGGAGCGTTGTGGTAATTTGTTAGATCCTGTGGCCTTTTGTCCAACCACTTCTGCCTCCACTTGGGGTGGTCATTGACAACACCTGAGCTTCTTCCACTGTGAGTGCAATGCCCTCGTAACGCCCTTCTTTGTTCCGTGGCAAGGCAGGCCGCATCTTTTCTTTCCACAAATTTGCTTCATGCATAGCAAAGGAAACGGGAGGTATTCGTGGCCAAATCCTTTCACCTGCTCTTCTGGTTGTAAGTATGCCAGGGCTTCTGACTCCAGTATCTTCTTTTCATAGAGCATATACTCCTTGGCTGGCCCCTCTGGCATGTCCTGAATGCTTTCACTGAGTTCATCTCTTATGTCCAGATCGGGCCCTTCAAATTCCTATTCCTGTTGCCCTTGGTGTGATGATCCAGGCAAATCTGGCGCTTGTTGTCCAGGCAGCAATTGTGGTTGAGTGTGGACTTTTTCTACTTTGATTTGCGGTTGGAAAAGCAGATCTTATTTTTCCTGTAGCAACGTATCACCGATCTGTCTCTGAATCTGTAGTTCAGCGTTTGCTTGAACTAGTTGCTGCTCCACTTCTTTTAAATTTAGCTCGTTTGCCGATGTCTTGGCCATCATCCCTGAACCGGGTAGCTGTCTTTGAAGCCTTTCTTGCTCTAGCTCTTCTTTTAGCACTGCTATAGTGTTTAATGATGTGGCATTGTCAGATGTGGATACCAATGCCCCCGCAGGTTCCTGATTAGCCATCAAAGTCGTCAGAGTGCCCTTGACAGTGCTGTAGGAGCTGCTAAGCCTTTGGAATCTTGCACTCTCGTAGGCAAGCTACTCTGTCGCTTTCTGGACTCTTGCCATCAGCTCTTGGCACTCCTTCTCTTTGGCAGTTAGGTCTGTCCTGAAGTCTACCAAATCTTTGATCAGAGACTGAGCCTACTGCCGCTCAAGGTCTCTTTCCTCCATTGTGCGTTCTAGTTGCGTTCTTAGGCTATCTAACTCTTCTTGCCCTGATTCTTGCTTTTGTCGGGCTTCCTGTACCTGCCTTTCTTTCTCACTCAGCACCACATGCTGACACTAGAATTGCCGTTCTAAATCCCGCAGAGTTTGCTTGTAATCAAATCCAGCCACTGCTTGGCATGCTTCTTGGTATCCGATGGATTCTGTAGGTGGTAAAACTTCCTTTGCGAGGTTGAAGGGGGAGGGGTTGGCTGCTTTTTGTTCGATGGAGAAGGGGGAGGAGGTTGAGATTTTGGTGAGGGCGGAGGTGATTTTCTAGGCGAGGGAGGAGGCGCACTCGATTCTTCTCGCACATGTCTCCTCTTGGAATTCCCTTCACCTTGTTGCAAAGCAGATGCTTCCGCTTTTCTTTTCTTTAAAATCCTGATTATTCTTTGGCGGGTGAGATCTGCCGCGCGTCGCGCTTCCAGATTCCTATCTCTCTGGATCTTCTTAAGCTGTTCCGTCTGATTTTGCTCATCAGCCGCGTCTTTTTCCTTCGTTTGTTCAGTGGACTGCGAAGATATGTCCACTTCCGCAGCCTTTTGTTCTACTTCCAACCTTTGCTTCTCAGCCCGTAGGCGAGTTGCATTTTCTATCCTTTCTTGCCTTTCCCTTTCGAGTCTTCTTTTTTGTGCCTGTTGCGTTTCAACCGCTCGAGCCTGTCTGCCAGCCCGCAATTTGGTTCGTCTTTCTTCGACTCTTTTTTGGGCTTCCGCATATGCTTTTTGCATGTCCGACTGCGGTATTGCACTTCTCTCTCCTCTTTTTCTCTCGAGCGGCTTTGTTGAATCTTCCTCCTCACTTTCCTCAAACTCTGAAGGCACTTTGTCTTTAGACTCTTGAGACTTCCCTTCATCATCTGTCTCCGTTTTCTCTTCATCACTCGAACTTTTATTGGTGGCCTTTTCTGAGCGCGATGATGTCGCGCCAGGGGTCGTCCTTACAGAGTGTGCAACCAGCTTAGCTTTCTGGATCAAGGCCGTTTGTGAGCTGGCAACTGGCAAATCTTCGATCATTCCCAAAGCCTGGTATGCTATTCTGGTTAGCATCGGCCCTGCACTCATGTAGGTTTTGTTTTTTTCCGAGCTTTTCAAATTTGCTTCAATTAGATTATCCAGAATATAAGAACCGTAGTCGCAGCGAATGGATCTATTTTTTGTTGTCGCTAGAGCCATGACTACGGCAATGTGCAGGATTGGCTCTATGTAGCGATAGCGAGGAGTTTTTGAACTCTGAAATGCTGAGATATCAATCTCATCGGCAATTCCAGCTCTCCGTAGATCATGTCAGTGTATTTGTATTTTTTCCCCTTCGCTTTGACGAATGCCTTCTCATTGTCTAGTGACTTTGTCTTTGCTAACAAATCATGTTGCCCTGGGAGGAAATGCAAGGCTGTGTTGATGATTTCCTTCGTGATCTTTACTTTAACCTTTGACCCATCTTTGTCTGTGAGCATTGCCTGCCCATCATATTGTATCGAGCTCATGAGCTCGTGGGCCCTCATGTAATCTGTTCCCCATGGCTGTAATCTGAAAAATTGTTCCAAGTGTACTGCTCGCACAACCTCTATTACTTTTGGCCTTTGGTGGAGATTCCATATCTCCCGTGGCATGATAGTTGTCTTTACCAAGTCACCATCCGCATCCTTAAACTTTGAGATGAAGATGTGGGCAGGGATTTGAGCCAGTATCTCATCCGAGATGTGAGCCTTTTCATTTGTGGTGAGCTCCTCCACTTCATATGGTGCTGCTGTCCACTGCCTGTCTTTCTTTGGGCGAGGCATTCTGTGTCAAGAGAATCACAAGCTGTCAGGATTTTCCCTTCGCAATCAATCGCATTTAGACTTTTAGTAAAAAACAGTTCAAAAGTTAAAACTGATCATAACTTGAACAAATTTCATCCATTCTTGTCCATATTTCACTAGTGGGACTAGGAAGACTAGAGCTATGACTGATAAAAATCTGTGCCAGTTCTGGGTCTGAGGTACACCGATCATGATCGTAGTACAGAGGCCAAATATAGATTTGATCATATGAGTGGGTTGCTGATAGTTGGAGGATCATTTTGGTCCACTCTGTGTGTCTTTTGAACCACTTTTGAGTTTAAAGGTCCCATTTCTAGGTTACAAGGGAGTTTTGAACTAGACTTTGATTTTTTATGAGTTTTTGATGTCCAATTGGCTTGAAACTTGGATGGTGACTTCAACAAGATGTGTACAAGGGATCTGATAGGTTTTGGTCAAATTCTGAAGCTGAGGTACACCGATCGCGATCGGTCTTCTGGGCCTGTTTTTGGTGAAAACTAGATGGTAATGAACTCCTATGCTTGCCTAGCCCACTGATGATTTATTTTCAAGTTTGGACTTAAAATGAACAATTTAGAGCAATTTTTCACTATTTGACCATATTTTACTAAGTCTAACCATATTTGGTTTTCCTGATGAATTTTGGTTGAATCCTGGAGTTAGTTGAAGTTAGTTTTAGAGCTCCCACTGCTCCCATGATGTTCTGCTACCATCAACCTACTCCATTGTCTAATTTTGATCTTATCAGGCACTTTATACCCTGTCTTAGGAGGTTTTCCAAATTTATGCATTTTTCAGGCATTTCTTGGATATCCATGTGATGTTTGAGCATCCTTAAATGACCTTTTGGTTTTGGCATTGGCTCGGCTCCGATTCTAGCTTTGTGTGATCATTCGAGACTGAAATTACCATATCTGTACTTGTAGGAGATTCTGAGATCCATCCGAGGTTTTCTGCAACTGTCCTAACTCTTAGTCGGGACAAGTTTCCTTCCAAACCATCCATCATCATTTTTAACCAGATGTTGGTAGTTGTAGGTCAAATTTTCCCTTTTTGGTTGTGTTTGACAAATTGGACCCATTCCATGAGCAAAATTTGTGCATTTTCCTTGAAAATTCAAGAGAGTGTACTTTTAACTGAGTTCCAAGCATGGGCCAACTCAAAAGTTGCAAAACCTCATCTGGGGCACCGATCGCGATCATACCATGGAGGCCAAACTTGGTTTTGACACCAGCAGGTTGTAGGCGAGGCTGAGGGGAGGTGTTTTGCAAGATCTGTCCCAGTTTTTTATCAGGGAGGTACACCGATCGCGATCGGTGTACCACCACCAAATTTGGTTTTTGACCACATGGCTTTGTTCCTGACCATTTGGGGAGCACATTGATGTGTTCTGTGGCTGAAAAAAGTTTTGTATGGATGCCTCTAAGGGCCCTCGACCTCTTTGACCCGATCCGACTTTGATTCGACCCCTTCGCCCGTTTGTGCAATGATTCGCGCTTGCATGCATAATAGACTTAATCTTTACTTGATAGGGAACATACTTGTGAAATCTGGTGTGAAATGCTGGCTCCGACCGTCCGTACGGGGTAAAAACATGGCAACTCGCTCTAGGTCAAAAAAGCCCTCTCCTTCTCTCTCAAAGGTGAAAATGAACAATGAGCTAGAATTTGGCCTACCTGAGCTATATCTTCCCGAGATTTTCATAACAAAGGGTTGATTTTTCTCACCATTGATCCTGATTTAATCTGCATACCACTTGTGGGTCGAACCGTTTATCATTCCGATGTCGTATGACCGTTTGATGCGATTTTGGCGAAATGTAGTCATGATCATTGAGGCCGAAATTTGACATCTTCAGATTAGCTTCATATCTTCCATGCTTGATAACCTTATTATGATACTTCGGCATTTGCTTCCAGAACTTGATTCCGACACTTGTGAGCGAGATTTTTTTAATTTTTTTTTTGATGTTTTATTAACGAAAATCAAACACAATAAAATGAAAATACTTATTAACTGGCAAAAATTAGCCAAAATTATTATACTCACCCCTAAGCATATATTTTCTCTAGAAGCATCCCAATGCTCCGGACTTGTCATTACAGCTCATTATTATGCTAGTCGGATGATACAAAAAAACCGCTAAAAATGCCAATTTTTTATCGAATTTGTTCAAAACTGAACTCTAAATAATGAAAAAACACACACATATGTACATATATACACAATGGACCCCTTAATGGCCCTGACTATTGCTAGATTCATCAGATTCATCAATTACTCCCCCCTTCCTTGTCTGAGTCGTCCCAGACGAAGGGTGGTGCATGTGCATGGGTTTTGAACTCTGTGTCTATGCATGGCCGTGTAATGTGGCCCTAATCTGATGTTTGAGACAATGCGTTGGGTAACAATATGCTGTGTACGATGTGGAAACTGAACGTAGTTTTCAGTGGCTTTTGATGGCGAGGGTAGCTGTTTATGAAACATGAGAGCTTGCAGTTGAATTGCTCTTTCCTTGATTGTGGGTGTTGTGCTAGAAACTATTTTTGGAACCCATTTATATGTGGTTTGTTGCATCTTTACCGATTTTGCTTTAATTTTCACCAGTTTCCAGTGCCATTTGGAAGATTCAGGCTTCTTGTTTTGAGTTTTGGTTTTCCTTTCGAGCTCTGGGATTGAAACTTTAGTGTTATTCTTTTTTGGTTGCCATTTCCACTTTGAAGTAACTTCTGAAGGTTTTAGAGATGATGCTGCTTTCGTCTGGAGTTTGTCCTTAGGTAGCCATATCTTGCTTGGTTTGTTGGTCAGCAATGATTTCTTTATCCAGACCTTCTGAATAACCTTTGGGGGTGTTTTTGGCTGAATAGCCGGTTGCTTATTGTCGATGGGGATACTTGGCCACGAGTGATCTGTTTTGGCGAATGGAGTCATGTACACGTTAGAGTCGTGTGTGTACCTTAACGCATGTTATGACCATTCAGTGACTGCATTGTACGTTCTCATCCATGGAACTCCCAAGCATATTGATTCTCTGATTTCTCCGTCTTTCATTACGAAAAATTGATGAGGGCAACTATTTCCATCAAGATTGATTGGTAAGTTTACTATCCCCATTGTTGGCATTGTTGCACCGTTTGCCGCTTGTAGATCACGTGTGGATTGCACAAGGGGTTCATCTGTAAGCATCCTGTAAGTGGAGAAGTTGACCGCATTAACTCTTGCTCCTGTGTCAATTAATGCTCGCTGATACCTGCCATGCGGGAGTCTGACATTGATGCGAACATCGATTCTTGTTTCCCATTTCTCATCAGTTTGAATCATAGATAAAGGAATTTGAGCCGTGTCCGCCAGTGGAGGAAGTCTTTGTTGTTGTAAGGTTTGTTTTCTTTTTAAAATCCTGACTTTGGCCTCCTCCTGCGCTTGAGCTTTTGTTTCTTTTGCTTTGTTCTTGCGTTTCTTCGCAGTGTGTATTTTGGCAAGTATCTCTGTGGTTAGTGGTAAGTTATATTTCTTTAGTCTGCAACCACTAATCCAGTTAGGCATTTCCTCTCCCTCTAATGTCGCAAGTTTGATGGCACCGCTAGATGATATGCCATGAATCACATAGGGTCCATTTCCTCGCTTTTTGAGTTTCCGGGAATGTTGTTTAAGGGTATACATTAAGACGTAATCCCCATTAGCAAATTCCTTGTTGATAACATGTTGATCAAAGAATGATTTCATGTTTCGTTTTTGCGCGTAGATTGATGCAACGGCTCTCAATCTAGTTTCATCCAGTTTTTCTAGGACATCTATCAGACTGGATAATTCATGACCCGTCCATTCTAATTGTTTAGCGACCCGAAGCGTGGGAATAAGGAATTCAAGTGGCAAAATTGCTTGAATTCCATATACCATGTTGAATGGAGTCGTCCCGATGGATGTTTTGTAAGCTACTCGATATGCCCATAAAGCTGAATGCAGCTTTTGATCCCACTCATCTCTCGATTCGCCGACAATTTTGGTGAGAATTGTCACCAAAATTTTATTCGTACTTTCTGCTTGGCCGTTCGCTTGTGGGTGATAGGGGGCGGACTTCCTGTGAATTACCATGAATTCGTCCAATAGGAATTCGATCACTTCATTGATGAAGTGAGTGCCTCTATTGCTCACCAGCTGAATTGGTAAGCATATCTGGTGAAAATGTTCTCGTACAAAAACAGTGTTGTCGTTTTTGCATCATTTCTGGCTGTTGCTTTAGCTTCCACCCATTTTGTTAGATAATATGTCGCTACAATAATGTATTGAGCGTGCGTTTTATACCCCGGAGGCGCTATCGGTCTTACAAAATCTATTCCCCATTTCGCAAACGCTCTTGCCCCCATCATTGGCGTCAAGGGCATATCGTCTCGCGCTCTCAGAATTTTTGTTTTCTGGCACTCATCACATCGTTTCACAAACTCTTCAGCGTCCATGAATAGTGTAGGCCACCATATGCCTGCAATAAGAATTTCTTTGGCCGTTTTGTCAGCTGAGAAATGTCCACGAGCTTGTCCGCTGTGTGCTTGCTCTAAGATAGGAATGTATTCTTCTTCAGTCGCGCACATTCTCAATTGATTGTCTTTTCCCCTCTTGTAAAGAGCGTCCTCAATTAGTACATAGTTTTCTGCCTCTTTCATGATCGTTTTGATTCGTGATCTACTCATCCCCTCAGGCAGTATCTTGGTGGTGAGGTATTCAACAATGTAGCTACTCCATCGGGGTGCTACAAACAATCTGAATAGAGTCGCGTGCTCTATTGGATTTTGAAGTGTGTATTTAACACAAGATTTGACATGCATATGAACACTATGTCTCATTTTCGGTCAATATATACCCATTCTCATCAATCTCTGGTACATCTGTGCATGCCCATTGTGAATTCCCGTTGTTTGTACATGAGCTTGGTTTAGGTACAATTCCCGTTCACTAGATTCAACACAAAGCCTAAGGATTTGATCCGATCCCTGTTTGTATAGCCTACCTGCCAACATTACCAATGATCTGGATGCTGCAATGGTAGATGGTTGTCTTGTCATATTCAAAGACCCGATAGTCAGCAAAGGAATTACATCCTCGCTCCATCTTGGAACCATTTCTATGTTGAAAAGATATGCATATGGCAAATCATCATCAACTCCTACAAGGTTTTCTCCATGCATCATTCTAGATAAATGATCCGCTCTTTGGTGTGTAGTTCCTTTCTTAACCACTACCGTGAAGTCAAACTCAAGCAGTATGATGAACCATCGAACAATCCTCCCCGTACTGCAAGGTTTGTTTACTAAGTACAGCAGTGCTTGGTGATCAACGAAGAATACAAATTTATTGGAAAGTAAGTAGTGTCTAAACTTTTTTACCGCATAGACCATACCCAATCCCTCCCTCTCAGTTGTCGTGTAATTCTTCTCTGCATTGTTCAATTGTCTACTGGAGTAACTTATTGGAAAATCCATGTTGTTCTCTCCAGGTTGTGCAAGTATGCATCCTATTGCATACGCTGATGCATCCACGTGGATGTGAAAGATATTTTCCCAATCTGGAGGCTTCAAAATTGGAGCGGAAATTAATCTTTGCTTCAACGTTTGAAAAGCTTCCTCGCACTCTTCTGTCCACTCAAATTTAGTTATGAGCGCGTAAAGTGGTTTTGCAATTATAGCGTACGAGTAGATAAATCTACGATAATATCCACAATGACCCATAAATGCCTGTATCTCTTTCACCTTTACTGGTCGTGGTAGATCAACAATGACGCTGATCTTCTCCATGTCTGTCGAAATCCCGTTTTTGGACACTATATGTCCCAATATTTTGCCCTGTCTTACCATGAAGACGCATTTTTCTGGATTCAGGAAAATCCGATACAACCTGCATTTTTCGAACACCTTGGTCAAGTGCTCTATGTACTCCAGTCTTACAAGGGAGTGAACGCACAAGTCATCCATGTAAATTTCTAAGAATTATCTTAGATATTCTTTAAAAGCATGACCCATTAGCCTCTGAAATGTGGCTGGTGCATTTGTTAGGCCAAAAGCCATTACTCGGAATGCAAAAATACCCCATTCAGTTGCGAAATCTGTTTTGTGCTGATCCTCTGGCTTTATTGCGAGTTGGCTGTAACCCGAAAAGCCATCTAAGAAGCTATAAGCCTCTTTGCCTGCTACCCTTTCTATTACAGATCAGTAATGGGTAGGGGATAGTTGTCTCGAATTGTAGCAGCGTTTACTTTCTTGAGATTGACGCACACTCTCAACTTTCTGTTTTTCTTCGGGACCACCACAATTGGTGAAACCCAATCGGTGTGCTCAATTTTGTAAATAAACTCTGCCTCCTTAAGTTTATCTATCTCCTCCTTGATCTTTTTGGCAAATGTTTCATTGTAAGTATAGGGACGTTGTCTGCTAGGTTTGGCGTCATTCTTAAGGGGTATCGTGTGTTGACAGATACTAGGATCCACCCCCTTAAGATCTTTGTACGACCACGTAAACACATCTCTATACTGTTTAAGAGTATCTACCAAAAGCTTTTCCTCTTCTTCAGTAAGATCCGTGGCAATATATGCAGGTTTTGGATCTTCTCCTGGCTCCGCTAGATCTATTCGTTTGGCTTTTTCAAGACCATCGTACGATGTACACGGTTCCTTCAATTCTCTCATAGGTTGTTGCACTATGATTTTCCTATCTTGTATGGTATACTTCTTATAATGGGACGGTGCATCTATCTTGTGAGAACTCGTGTCCTCATTTGTTTCAAAGTCGGTCGTCCATATGTCTCTGAGGGTTCGCTTGAGCTTATTGTACTCTGTTTTCCTCTCTGTTTTGGTCATTCCAGACCCAATTTTTCTCTCTTTTTGCGACTTAGTCATCCGATTTTCGTGTCTGTTCTTCTTGTTGTTTTTCCTTGGTTTAGTTTTGGTAAACCGTTCAGTGACCTTGTCTTTGACACAATCCTCAGCTTTGACAAGCTTTAGATATTCAGTTCTGTCATTGACAAGAGGCATCGGATTATGCTTATTCGCCCTTGATTTTCTCGTTCTCTTGGATTTATACCGCTCCTGTCGACTAGGTTTTTGGTTATGAAACTCGTAAAACCTGTCCTGTCTCATCCTGTATGTCCTGTTCGTCTTTGATGCGCTTGATCTTTCATCATTAGCCTCTATCATTTGGATTTCATCGTCCAATGATGGAAGGTCACATCATAGTGAATCCGTGAATTCCTCCTCTGTTTGAATCCTATTGTTCACTACAGATACCTCATCAATTATTCTTTTACACTCAGTCTCACGTGGAGGTTCTTCCTGCTCCTCGCTATCCGATCCCGACTCAAGGATAACGCTAGCCATTTGCAACGTTATTAGGTCGTATCCTTCTTCGTCAAAAAATTTCGTAGGTGTGCATTCGTTAACACACACGTCTAAAGTTGACAATATTTGAGTCCACCCGAATGGCTCAAATAAATGTTCCGGGAAAGGTTCTGGAAAATATGCCTCGTCTTCGACGGATCTTTCTAGAACGCATTCCTCTCTGATTATCTCACCACAATCAGATACTCCACACATCCAGACATGCACTTTTGTTTGCATCCATGCTGGTATTTCTTTTTGATTTACAGTGGTCGAATTAAATTCTTGCACATGTGTTTTTGCAACGTCTCTATAGCTGTGATCCTTCATGTTGATTTTTGTTATTAGCTCTTCATGTCTTAGGTAGATTTGATCGTAACCCCAATCTTGTATCATTTTGAGTTGACGCATGAATGGTTGTCCCAAAATAATGTCAAAGTTGTTCGTTTTTCCAAAATCCACCACGGCAAAGGTGTGCTCATAGTTAATTCCACACGAAGTTACAACTATTTGGTCCAGGATCCCCAATGGTCTCTCTACATACCCATCTGCGAGTTGCAGTTTCATTCTAGTTTTCCTGAGCTGGATGGCCCCACTTCTCCCAAATTTTCTTTGTAGCAATCGCCACTCCCGCTCCACTGTCTAGGATAGCTATTGTTTTTATATCTTGATATTCAACAGGTAATGTTGTGTTACCCTCCTCTCCTTCGCAGTAATCTTCGACCTTGTTTATGGGCACTGGTCGGGCTTTGGGTTGACCTACCCGTTTGTTTTCTTCTACCGGAGGGTTTGTCGGAAGAGGAATCTTTACTCCCTTGTGCTCCAAATGTTTTCCCATGTCTTCCCACAAGTGTGGTATGATTCTCAAGAGTTCGGACAGCGTGATTGTGCATGTTATAAGTGTCGACAACATCTCTTGAAGACTCTTTGAGTTAACCATATGTGGGATAGTTCTCATTTGGGATGGAACTAACCTTATCTCCGATTGTGCCTCATGTTCACCTATAAATGAAGGTAGGGTTTTCAAGGATTGGGCTTTGCTTTCCACCGAAATTTCCGTTCCCGCATCCCCATACAACGATTGTATATCGGCTGGATAAAATCCGTTATCCATGTTAATTTCCGGAGTTGGAGCAGATTGTAACGTCGCGCTTCCATTCTTTTTGTTTCTAATGGTTTCCCATAAGTGTTGTGGCCATTGTTCTTCAACTTCTAGAATTGGCGTCATCGTCATTGATTTAGCGTCATCAGTCGTGTTTGGCACAACTTGATGATCCAGTGGCAATACTGTTTCAGGCCTGGGTTCGTTTACTTGTTTTGGTTCATCGATTTTTAGTTTTTCTCGCTCTTTGTGAATCAATACTTCTTGTTTTGGGGTTCTAGCTATCTCAGGTTCCATCAATGCCTGGGCTATCTCAATGAGGTGTTTACACATTTCCAAACGCTTCGTTTCCACTTCTGGTTGAGGATAAGTCAACCATCTCTGATCTAAGGTTTGGTTTGTTTTTAGCCTTGCTTCCTATGCTTATAATAGAGCATCTAACGGCTCTAGCACTTTGTCAACCAAGACTGATCCTCCTGAGGACGCTTTCCTCGGCTTGTTGTTGACCTCAGTTGTCTTACTCCCTCTTTCTTGTTTGAGTTGCTCCTTCATTTCATGAAACTCGTTTTGCATGGCAATTTGCGTTTTCAACCTTCTCGTTTTCATCCTGTCTCGTTTTGCCTTCCAAGATTTTCGCTGAGTTCTAACGGATAAACTCTCATTTTCTGTTGGTATTGGCAACTCGACCTTTTCCTCCAAAGGTTCGTTTTTTCCTAAGTCCTTGGCTTGGGCTCTGGTTATCGCATTGATTCGGATCATGGGATCGGTTTCTGATCTGCTGCTAGCATTTGGTATCACCCCCACAATATTCATAGTCGCTTTTCCCTTGTTGTCCGGATTCTTTGGGCAATCTGGTAATATGTGATTCACGCCATATCCGTCGCAAAACCCAAAAATTTCACTCTTTCGCCTTTGAAAGGACAGTTGCGCTCCCAATGATCCGTAATTCCACAACTATAGCACTGTCCAATTGGTGGTTGATTTTGAGGAGGTGGTCCCATAGGTTGTCCTGCTCTATTAGGATATCCTCTTGGTTTGTAATTCTGGTTTGCAATGAACATTAACGTTCTCTCGTCTACCAAATATTGATCTCTCGAAGGTTGTGCTATATACGTTGGTGGTGCCATACCCTCGCTATTTCTCCACGGTTGATATGCTTCGTCTGCGTATATTTGTGATTCGGGTTCAGTTGCGTAAGGCTCATTCGGTTCCTCGTAATAAGACACTTGAAGTGTACTATTCGTTTCTGGTGATGCTTCTCAAGGTTGAGCGTATCTAATCATGGCCCTATTTTCCTGTGGTAATGGAGGTTGTTGACCCAACACAGGTTGAGGTCTGTCTGCTCCTGCTACCAGATTCATATTTGGTCCAACTTGATACCTTGGAGGAGGTGGTTGGGATGGTCCTGCTGGAGGTCCATACGGTCTTTCCCTCACATAATTTTTGTTATAAAAACACTCTTCAGTGCTATGATTTGTCCATTTCTGCTCTATGGCACACCATTTCATTACTCGTCCACTCCACCTTGAGGGGTTTCGATTGTAACAAATTTTCATCAATAAAGTGCTTTTTGTCTCTGAATCTCTGTCTCTTGATAAAGTAGAATTTTGAATTTTATTAAAGTCTCGTGCCTATTTTGAAATCCAAGTAATGGTATCAAGAATCTCGTATAACCCATGTAGGTACCGCCTGTTGCTCTGTACTCGGCAACGCAAGAGAAGAAGCTCCTCCTTAAGCAAGCCCAACCTCCGATATTTAAGGGCGAGGGGGCAAATGTGGAGAGAGGTGCGGAAGTGTGGATGGAAGCCATGGACGATTACTTTGAAGCTGCAGGGACCCAACCCGTAAATCAGACCATGCTTGCGATGTTCCGCTTGACTGGCGATGCCAAGATATGGTGGAAGCAACATTGCAGGGACATGGATATTAAGGGATCTTCCCAGTCTTGGGAACACATCAAAGCTGCAATAATGGGGCGATATTTACCGCCTGCCTATAGAACCTTGAGGATGAATGAATTCTTTTCACTTCGGCAACTAAATTCATCTGTCAAAGAATACTATGCAAATTTTGTCACTCTTCGGAGATATGCTCCTAAGATGACCTTGGAACAACAGGTGGCAAGGTTCTGCCAAGGACTAATCAATCCCCTAAATACTCGGTTGGAAGCTCTCAGGCCGACGACGCTGCATGATGCCTTGTTGAGGGCCAAACCTCTAGCTCTCGAAGTACAAAAGGCTAATCAGAACAGGAGGAATCATTGGACAAAGAGGGCAAGGACGACTGCTTGGGATAACAGACCAGCAAACCAAGCGTATAGCTAGCGCCCTATTGTGGCTACCACCACAACCATGGAGTTCCCTGATGTCCGATGCTATGGCTACGGCGAGCATGGACATTACAGATCCAATTGCCCCAGGAACATTCAGGCAACCAATGCCAATGCCATACCCTTGAATAACCGTGGGCGTGGCCAAGCTAATGGAAGAGGAGGACGAGGAAGGATGAACAGAGGGCGAGGGTGTGGAGCTACCGCCAGAGTGAATGCCGCAGTGGTACAACCAACTGTGGGAGACAAATTAGTGGAGAGAGCAACTCTACATGCTTCAATTGACAATCCCAATGGTTACGAGAAATACGCAGTCATTCATACGCCAGGATCTCTCAGAGGTGAACAAGTTAACTTCCTTATAGATTGTGGTAGTACTCTTTTATTTCTTTCACCCAGATGCATGAGGAAGCTAAAGCTCGATAAGTATCCAACAAGCAAGCTAGTTGTTGAGTTAGCAAACGGCAAGGAGGTAGTATCTCAACATTCTGCAGAAAAAATCGACTTTGATTTAGGGGGACACCCAACTTCTGCCCAATTTCGAACCTTACCCTTAGGATTCTTTGATGGGATACTAGGGATGGACTGGCTAAAGCAAAATACGGCCCACATACATTGTGCACAAGGGAATTTTACCTTTACAGATAACTTGGGTAATGAAGCCTTAATCCAGGGGGAAAATGGGAGACCTAAGGCTACTCTAGTTAAGGCCAACATACTTTTGAAGGGACTAAGGAAGGGTCAGAAAATTTATGCGGTTAAACTCAACAAGGTGGACCAATCAGATACCTCACTTCGACCAAACTGGTTGAGGGAGTATGATGATGTATTCCCTGAAGACCTTACGAATCTTCCACCACACAGAGAGGTAGATCATGAGATTGAGACTATCTCTGGATGTGAACCTATCTCAATAAGACCTTGTAAGATGTCACTTCCAGAGGCCATCGAACTCAAGGAACAACTTAGGCAACTCATTGCGCAAGGATTCATTCGACCCAGTACTTCTCCTTGGGGTGCACCTGTTCTTTTTTAGAAGAAGAAAGATGGAACCTTAAGACTATGCATAGACTACCGGGGACTGACCCAGGTAACTGTCAAAAACAAGTATCCAATTCCAAGGATTGACGAACTCTTGGATAGACTCCACGGTGACAAAATATTTACAAAGATAGATCTAAGGTCAGGATATTACCAAATCAGGATCAAGGAATCAGATATTCCAAAGACAGCTTTTAATACTAGGTATGGACACTACGAGTTCACAGTAATGTCTTTTGGTCTAACAAACGCTCCTGCAAGCTTCAATCGACTTATGCAGGATATTTTCAGACCTTACCTGGATGATTTTTTCTTGGTTTTCTTTGATGACATTCTGATCTATTCTAAGAACAAGGCAGATCACGAAGAACATGTTCGCAAAGTACTTGATCTTCTTCGCGAACACCAACTTTACACTAAGGAGAGCAAGTGCACTTTTTGCTCACCAAAGGTCAACTATCTTGGATTTGTCATATCGGCCGAAGGGATTTCAGTGGACCCAGACAAAGTCAAGGATATCGTTGATTGGCCTCAACCATCCACTGTCAGCGAAGTAAGAGGATTTCTTGGAATAACGGGAGGGTACAAGATTTTTGTCAAGGATTATGAACGTATTGCTGCACCTCTGACGGAACTCCTGAAGAAAGGAATGAGGATCGAATGGAAGACCTAGCACGAGTCTAGGTTTGCTAAGCTAAAAGAATTCTTGGTCTCAGCTCCTATTTTAAAGCTTCCAGACTTCAGTAAGGAATTTGAAGTAGCGACCGATGCTAGCAAATTTGCTCTAGGCGGAGTTCTCACTCAAGAAGGAAGACCAGTGGCGTATACTTCGCGAAAGCTGAGGGATCATGAGAAGAATTATCCTACTCATGATTTGGAACTTTTAGCAGTTATTCACGCGCTGAAGTTATGGAGACATTATCTTCTTAGGCGCAAGTTTCAGCTGGTTACAGACCACAAGAGCTTAAAATGGATTTTTACTCAACCTATTCTCAATATGCAACAACGACGATGGATAGAGCTATTACAAGAATATGACCTTGACATAAAGTATAGACCAGGAAAGGAAAATGCAGTTGCAGATGGTCTTAGCCGAAAATCCTTTCTCGAAGCTATCTCTATTCCAAATAACCCTATCTGCGATAGAATCAAAGAAGCATCTTTAGTAGATCCAGAGTACCAGCGTATAGTATCATTAGTCCAGCAGAATAAGATTCCTGAGGCTAAATATTACTCTCTTATGGGAGGATGTCTTTACTACAGACATAGACTCTGTGTACCCAGAGACCCAGCTCTAAAGAAGGCCATTCTATATGAAGCACATGATAGCCCTACATCCGGACATCCAGGCTATGCTAAGACTCTTCATGCTGTCAGGAGGAGTTATTTTTGGTCTGGA
Source organism: Adiantum capillus-veneris (assembly GCF_014529385.1). Taxonomy (NCBI): domain Eukaryota; kingdom Viridiplantae; phylum Streptophyta; class Polypodiopsida; order Polypodiales; family Pteridaceae; genus Adiantum; species Adiantum capillus-veneris. The sequence continues at coordinate 181,158,282 of NC_140932.1, read as the reverse complement.
ATGAAAGGGGACATACTTCGCTATGTGAGGCAATGTCTTTCTTGTCACCGGATAAAGGCCGAAAGAATCAAGTTACCAGGGCAACTTCAACCTCTCGACATACCCCAGATGAAATGGGAATGCATCAGTATGGATTTTGTTACAGGGTTACCTTCTACAGGAGGTTATGATTTTGTTTTTGTGGTTGTTGATATGCTCACAAAAGTGGCTCATCTAATACCCGTAAAGACAACCTTTACTGCTTCAAATGTTAGTCGAGTATTCATCAAGGAGATTTTTAGGTTACATGGTCTGCCCAAGCGTATCGTCAGTGATAGAGATGCTAAGTTTACATCAAAATTTTGGACTTCTCTTTTCCAATCTATTGGGTCACAATTAGCCTTCAGTACAACGTATCATCCACAGACAGATGGGCAAACTGAAAGAGTTAATCAAGTCATCGAGGAAATTCTCAGAGCCTATTGTTCACAAGAGCCAAAGAAGTGGTTACAATATCTACCTTTGGTGGAGTATGCTTATAATTCTTCCGAACACAGAAGCATTGGAATGTCACCTTTCAAAGCTCTTTATGGACAGGACTGCTTAGCACCACTGAACTTCTCAGATCCAACCATCAGGGTAGAAGCCTCTAGAAAGATGTTAGAAGATATGGAAGCACAGACTAGAGCTGTTCGCCAGGATATTCAGGCCGCTCAGGATAGACAAAAGCACTATGCAGATAAGAACCGTTCAGAAAGAACTTTCAAGGAAGGGGATAAAGTTTTTCTGCGAGTCCGACCAAAGAAAAGCAACTTATCACTAGGCAGATATAAGAAGCTCAGCCCAAGGTACTGTGGACCATTCAAGATCGTTAAGGTTGTGAGTGACCAAGCCTACAAGCTAAAGTTACCTGCAAACTTAAAGGTTCATGATGTGTTCCACGTCAGCTTACTCAAACCCTATATTCCTAATCCTGATCAATTTTTGGATTCAGATCAGATAGTCATGCTAGCACAAGGAGTTCTCGATCTCCAACCTGACTAGGTACTTGAAACAAGGGAAAGGAAATTACGCAACAGAACTATCACGGAGCATCTGGTGAAGTGGAAGGATTACCCTGAAAAAGATGCAACTTGGGAGGACGAACCGACGCTCATAAAAGATTACCCAAACACAATTCTGAGATGAGGACATCTCAATTTTTTCACGTTGGGGAGGTTGTAAGGTCTCTGACCCCGATCAAAAAGAGCACCCTTGTACCATGTAATGAATATAATGAAATAAGTTACTATTTTTAGCAGTTTTTCAAATTCTATCAATGCCATGATGTTTAGAATGTTTTAAAGCTTCGAAGTGTGAATTAAAATAATTTTTGTAAAAAAAATCCAAAAATAGCAAGTTTTTGGTCACCCGACCCGTCCAGTTTTGATCGTCTCGAAAAACTGCACCCGTACCCCAAATTTGAAAAAAATGCATTTTTGAACCTCGGGGGCTGCTAAATATGGCAAGTACTCGGGCCAGTATGTCTTAGTTAGAGCTCCGTATAGCAATTTACGGCATCAAAATCCGACTCGTATGACTCGTTTTAGCCTAGAACCAAAAATTCTCAAAATTGCCCGGGGAGGTACCGGAGCCTGGGACTGTGTGGGAACAGGTTCCAGCCCACTCCAGATCAGCTTTATCAGCTAGGGGGCGCCCTCTTGCTTTGTGGGAGTCCTGGGAAAGCTGTCAAGCCAGTAACTAAGTCTCAGAGTCAGTTAGCCAAGCCAACCTGACACTTGGTGGGTAGGGGAACTGAACTTGCCAATGCAGAGACTGAGTGCTCACTCAGATGCTTATAGCAACACAAATCGATTTTCAGCTTGTAGGAGCCTATTTAAAGACCTGCACACACACACACACACACACACACACACACACACACACACACACACACACACACACACACACACACACACACACACACACACACACACACACACACACACACATGCGCTCACACACACACCTACACACACTGGGAAGGTGCTGCCGGTACACACACCTGTTGAAGGAGAAGCAAGGAGGGAGGTGCTGCCGAATTCTCGCCTCAAGAAGCTCGATTAGATCAGAGAATCGAGAAGATTATCAGCCCTTAATCACAGTAACCATGATTTAATTAATGCCTTCTGTAAATTCTTTTCATTACCATCTAAATTTCTCGTTATGCTTATTCCTAGTCGTAATTCTCTATAATTACTCTCTAAATTCTCTTTAACCATATTCTATTATGTAATCATCATTCCATGGCTGAATTATCAGCCATTCATCACTCTTGATTAATGATTAGTGCATAATTATTGGAATTTCTCTCTCTAGGTAACATAGTAATTAATCGGTAAGCTAGTAATTGTGTAGATTGAAGAGAATCATTCTTTCTATCACTCACTAATACTGTAACTAAATTAATTTCATTTCCTTTATGCATTAAGATGTAATTAAGGATAAATTAATCTGTCATTAAGTCTCTATGAGTTGACTTTCCTCACACATATGCATAAGGTAAATCTGCATCATCTAGTTGCTAGGAAAGAGATTAATCATACTTAATTCATCTCTCTGGTAATTCCATTAGTGAAATCCTATTATCCTTAATCATGTAAGCCGAGTAATTATCATTTAGAGCCGGTTCCCATAGGATTATGTGTCATCCTTAATGATTGCTATACGAAAATCTAGACCTCTTATATAGGAGGGATTAATTAATGTCGCTAATTTATCTATTGGATTGTTATGACGCCTGCGAACCTTAGCTCTTTCTCCAAGTTAATTAAATAAAGTAGTGAGACAAATGGCTCCGGTTAAGAGAACTCGCTTCGGTGGTGCCCATGACCGCGAGGCGGGAACCAGCAATGTCAACGGGAAGGGGAAAGCTCCCATGGAGGAACAAATACCGGCCATCTCACGGGCCATCGATGAAGAAATGAAAGAGGTAGGTCATATTTTCGTTCAAGTTGTTTAAATTAACATTGCATACGTTAGTTAGGAATACACATATCCCCAAACATGTTGGAGAAATCCGACGGAAACCTCGGCATTGAATTCATTGTACATTAAGTTCTAAAGTAGGAAGGTAATGCTTGATGGGTATGCTGTTTGAAAGAGGAAAGAATGCTAGGGAAAATTTAGCTTGGCATGTTCATTTTATTTCCAATGTTGAATCAGTCCTGACCCCCCTACTGATCACAGGGGGCAGAGTTCCTCGTTAAGGGCTCTTGAATCCACGTCTTGCTTTCTATGCGGTGGATACCCACGACTTGGTTTCTATGTGGTGGGAACCCACGTCTTGCTTTCTATGCGGTGGGAGTATCCATGACGTGCTTCCTATGCGGTGGACATACCTAGTTGTATGGGCAGCTAGGCGACAACGGGAGGAGTGAACTCTCGCTGGAGGGGGGATGTTGTACCTCCAGAACATTGGAATTTTAATGAATAAGTTTGAGTAAAATTTTTACTAGAATACTGTCTTGGTGATGTTTGCAATACTGGTTGAAGGGCTGTCTTAACGAACAATGTGATTCGGAATTAAACAAGGAATGTTTATATTGAACAACCTTTGTGGTAGTAATTAGGTCACACAAGGAAGTGTGAGTGTGGGGGTGGAAAGTGGGGGCTTGGCTCAGGTTGCCAATGCCTACGAGATGGGTGGTCCCGATTGGTCAGAAACTCTCTGTCCCCATAGTGCTTACTTCGATATTAGTAATACTCATTGCCCCTAGAGCGGTGAAATCGCGAGAGTACATGCCTCTGAAACATGGGGAAAAAGGCACTCGGGGTTTCTCTCCTCTTGGAAGGTGGGTCTTAGGATCGCTAGATAGTTTAAGTATGCTTTCCCTGCGAGGTGGAGCTATATCTCCTTGCTAGTAGGCTCGAACTCGACTCACCTTGTGATGAGAGATCGTCCGCTAGTCGAACCCTGAACCATTTTGTTTGCTTCCGCAATAGATCTAGCGGCCACCAGGTTCACCATCAAATCCGCTGGTTGATACGGCGGGGTGGGGACCTCACACTTTCTCTCATGCATAATAAAGAGAAGAGGGGAGCAAGGAGTAAGCGAGGAAGCTAAAGGCGCTCTTTCTCTCGACTGTGGAGATTAAGCTCAAGGCTTGAAGCCAGTGAAGGGAAGCTAAAGCCTCTCTCTCTTTTGATATCGTTGATGGAGCAAAATACGCCGTGCGCACACTCACACACCCAGACAACTCAACACCACACAAGAAATTTACTTGAATTCCAACCCACACCCACCACCACTCAATCTACCCACAAGCTTGATTCAAACTCCAACGCTTCGACCTACAAGCCCTTGCCTGCCCGCAGACACTACAAGGTGAGTCGAGTCAATCAATTCTTGAAATCACAATTGATGGTGACCAAAATATACAAGAAAAACCATCAAAAAGTCAAAATATCCAGCCACAAAAGGCCTCTCTCAAACCATTGCAAAGCCTTCACCAAACTCCACTCTGTTGGACTCTTTGGAGTAGCGCCAACCCTAATGGCACCGATACAGGGTCACATAGTCTTGCAGAAAGCCGCACCTTCTTCCCTCAATTCCTCGCACACGCACATCCATGAAAACCTCAGAAATCCCATAGACTCTCCCAAGTGCAGAATTGAAGAGAGAAAGCTCTCATTCACTCCTCCACACACTCGAAAACAGGACGCGAACGCAAGGGGACTGCACTAGACCACCTGTAGAAACCCTCCTTCCTTCCACACACAAAGAGGTGAAAGTGATCCTATTGTACTCCAAAAGTTCTCCCTCAACCTGGACACTCATGCCATCTTGAGTGATGTGTCAATTTGATGCCTTTTCACACCATTTTGGTCAGTTTTTGACTTTTTTTAGCCCCAGTTTTGGCCAATTTTGCCCCAGAGGGGCATTTTTCGCGGGAAAAACCCCAAACGGACTCCAAAATTCACCAAATTTTGTACGTTTGATCCTCAATACCCAAAGCACTTTTACACATCCACACATTCTATTTTTGACCACTTCTAAGCGGTGCACGTATCACCACAGATCAGGCACCGTAAATAGACAATTACTGCATGTTCCAAAGTTCTCGGGCAGGTCAAGGGTGCCCATACCTCCCACTTTCACTATTTACATTCTAGAAAGTTCAAAACACATTCCCTAGAACCAAAAAAGGCCACTTGGAACTATATCCAAGGCCTCAATACCCTATCCAGGCATGTACATGTGTCCGACTGCTGGCACGCGAGCTTGACTATTCACAATGTGTACACGCTGCATCATTTTTAAAACTTGAAACCACTTTTTAGAGATCCCAAATGCATGTATTTACATCCTTTTGTACATATGACCATGTATATACGCACTAGTTTGTACAGACCAAAAGTGGTTTATCATCATTGCCCAACACCTAGTTGAGTATTTATGCTCAACACTTGCATGAAACTGTGACAAAAACCTATAAAAGTAATCGCAAACTTCCTCCAGGATCATAGGGAAACTTACACATCTGCATAGAACCAACTAGATGCTCAAGCAATCCACCCCTATCAAAGGTAAAAGCATCTTTTTTCCTGCCAACATGCCACCACTCCCCACATGGATCCCAAGCTCGACATGAATCTTCTCCAATGTTGGCACATGCCATGTCGTACCATACTTTGTTCCATTCAGGCAAACCCACAAATACCTCAAAATGCATCTCATAACTAGAGCCCATTTGATTGACAACCATAAGTCTCACATTATCTTCATGATGCATTGACTGCTCTTCATACCCCACACCCAAGAGATCATCACTCCAAGCATTAACAACTCCACTCCAAAATTGAAAACGCACTTCAAAAACACTATCACCAGCACCTTCTTCTTCCATAGAAGGCATCTCCCACTTGAAAAGCTAGAAACATGCATACAAAGCCACACAAAACATCATAACCAAGTCTTCATCATGCCAACTAGACCCAAGATTTACTAACTGCCAATCAGGATCTTCACATATAAGAGGGTAGGGCTCAAACATACATTGAAGCATGTGAAATGCATCCATCAAATCATCCTGCAAGCAAAAGATCACTTTAACATCCTTGTCTGTCCCATCCTCAAGAAGTTTATATTGAGCAACCATAGGGTACGTATCATCACGAACATCCCTTGGAGATGGCACTAGCATCAAATCCTTGCACACATAGAACTCATCCCTATAACCTTGATGACCCAATACTTTTGCATCACGACCACTAGAGGGTTGCCTAACCCCCAGTTTTGGTAAATCACATGGACCCAAGGTCACATCAACCATCATAGCATCATCCTCTCTTGCATCATCTTCACTCGGTGTAGAAAGTCCTTGTCCATAGCCTACCATCTCATCATCAAAGCAAGCATACATATCATGATGCTGCAAAGCTCCTTCCCAAAAGATATGTTAGAGAGTTTTGCCAGAGACTTGATGTATCCATATGAGATGAAATTTAAAGATGAAGATGAAAAAACCTGAAGTGAATCCGTAGCGTGTTTTGCTACTCCATAAATTTCCCTTGATTTTTTGACTAATTTTAATATTTTTTGGACATTGAGTAATTTTCCAATCTTGGGAAATTTTTTTACTTTTTGTCTTTTTTCAATTTTATAAAAAATAAGAGAAATGCACACATACTTGCACACACACACACTCACATTCACACCCCACACACACTATTCGTACACACATACACACTCACATTCACACTCCACACACCGTTTACACACACACACACACACACACACACACACACACACACACACACACACACACACACACACACACACACACGAACACACGAGACACACATGCGTGAACGCACCCCTACACACACAAACTCATCAGGATTAAAAAAAAGAAAAGAAGGAGCAACTCTCTCTTTCCCTTGTCTTCTTTCTCTCTTTCCTCAATGGCTGTTGTAGCCTTTTTTCTTTTTCTTTGTTTTTTTTGGGCTAATATACAAATAAATGAAATGAAAGTGAAAAAAAATGAAAATGAAATTGAAACGAAACGAAATGAAATCTAAAGGGAATGAAAACAAAATGAAATGGAATTAAAATGATATTGAAAAGAAACAAAATAAAATGAATACAATAAAAAAGTCAATGACACAAAAAATGGAAAAATACAAAAAGGATACAACAGCCATTGAGGAAAGAGAGAAAGAAGACAAGGGAATGAGAGAGTTTCTCCTCTTTTTTTTTTTTAGCTTACTGAGTTTGTGTGTGTAGGGGTGCGTTCACGCATGTGTGTCTCGTGTGTGTGTGTGTAAACGATGTGTGGAGTGTGAATGTGACTGTGACTGTGTATGTGTGTGCAAACAATGTGTGTGGGGTGTGAATGTGAGTATGTGTGTGTGGGAGTGTGTGTGCATTTCTTTTATTTTTTATAAAATTGAAAAAATACAAAAAAGTAAAAAATTATGTCCAAGATTGGAAAATTACTCAAAAAATGTCCAAAAAATATTAAAACTAGTCAAAAAAATCAAGGGAAATTTAGCGAGTAGCAAAACACGCTCCAGATTGACAGTTCACTTCAGGTTTTTCATCTCCATCTTTTTTTGGAAAAAAATTAGCAATTCTAGGAAAATAAATTAGCAAAAAAATGCTGAAAATTTGCAAAACTTAGCCAAAAAATCACCAATAAATTTTTGAAAATTATGCAACCCAATTTAGCTCAAAATGCAACACTTAGCAATGTTGTTGCACCCTTCAATCAATCATTCGTCAAATTACTACTCAAAATCGAATCAATTTTGACCCAATTTGATCCAAAATTAGTCTAATTAAATGCCTAATTAGATAAAATTTTGCACATTAATTAATTACACCATCAAATCAGCATTTCAATCAATTCAACAATTTCATTTAATTCACTCACTCAAATCAATTCAAAAGTGTGTAACTCTGCACAATTAACACACTCACAAGCTTGCACACACATAATTTGGCAGCAATTTCGACGGCATTGTGACTCAAAAAATTGATCCGTAATCATCACAAGTGCTTTCTATTCATTCAATCGGCATAAAATCTACCACAAGTTGCACCTAAAAGGTGCACACTTTTGCCTATACATAGGCAAACACAAAACCGCTCCTAATTTTAGCACATCAAGTGCGCTTAAACAACTCGAATTCCTGCAAAAATCAGCAATTGGAATCAAAATTAATGCACTCACATTGCACTAAAGCACTGCATCGATTCAAACTCCAAATGACGCCTAAACACACGTGTGTGTGTGTGTGTGTGTGTGTGTGTACTCTCATCCGCTTCACTGCACCTTCACCTACATGTAACCAACACAAACTCTCATGTGTAGCATCAATTTTATTAAAAATTAAACACATAAGAATAATGGGCATGCATCCAATCAGTGATTTAGCAATGTGTAGCACAAAAATCCCATCTAATTAATGAGTAATTAGAGGAGATGATTAGCAATAAAATCCCCTAATTACACACTAAAAATTGCACAATTTTGCATGAAATTTTTACAAATTTCTTGCAAAAGAGTGATTTTCTTGCCTCTAATTAGGCTCATAAACACATGTATGCACTCAGTGGTTAGTAGATTACTGTGAAATTAGTGTGTAATTAGTGTATACAAAGAGGAAAAAAACACAAAATTAGTCTACAAGCTACACAAAACATACCGTATTGCCATATGATCCTTCAACCAACACCAAATCCTAATGAAAATTAAATTCAAACCATCACACGGGTGATCCTCTACCTTAGGCGCTCGATCCCCGGCAATGGCACCAATGTTGGCGATCGTAGCATAGCTCACAACCCACCGACATAATGTCAATCCAATGGATCGGAACCTGGCTAGTGCATGAAGGCGTGGATGCACCAAATGTGACAGATTGAGGACTCTAATGAGAGAGTAGGAGTTAGTGACTAGAGAAGAGGGAATGCAAGGAGAGATGGGAAGCTCTATGCACACACACCTCGATCCATCACTAATAACTAACATTCACACACAAAATCATGCACACACAAGCACATGGAAGCCAAGATTAGAGAAATGCAATGTCATTGTCTCAACACACACACACTCTAATCAAGCAAACACATGTAGAAAGTGCACAACACATGAGGAAATTAGCAAGAGGAGAGAATGATTAGATAAAATTAGAGACTAATAATCACAACACATAGAGACATGTGAGAGAAGCATAGAGAGACAAATAGCTTTGCATTATCAACCCAATGCTAGCTACAATGTGAGAGGGGAGCTCCATCTCCATAGACACCTCTCTTCTCTACTCTCCACCCTAGCTCTCAAAAGAATGAGCTTCACATTGTAGCATTTGACATTTATACCTAGGGTTTTTAAAGAAGTGGCCGGCCGCCCAAATGTGCATAAAAGGCCTACTTTCATAGAGCCAGTAGATATAAGAAAAGTACGTATACACATGTATGTATACATCAATGGAAGCACAATGCATGTCGTTGATGCTCGCCCATCAACAATGGGTGTGCCTTTTTGTAGACGAGCTTTTGTATGGTGGCTTTTGAGTGTGATCAAGCTTCCATGACCGTTTCTTAAGCGCCATTTACCCCTGCTCCCCTTCTCTACTTCTTCTGCTTTTGTGTTGTGGCACTGGCTTGTGTGAGGAAGTGTTCCCCCCAGGCCATTTTGTGTGTGAAATGAGAGTGAGAGAGAGGTGGTGTGTGGTCTGGAATGAGGTATGAAATGTGTGTGGGTAGCTGGTCTCAACAAATGTGAGTGTGTGGTGTCGATGGTGTGTGACTAAGTGGTGATATGCATTGGTGTGTGTGTTGATGGTCGTCTGTTAGTGGAAGTGTGAAGTTGAGGGGTGTTGTGAATACCCTGAGCTATAGAGAGGCCTTGTGTTGTGTGTTGGGCGTGTTCCCCCATTCCCCATCTCCAATGTGCTCAAAGGTTCTTAGAAAGTGCTTGGATATAGCTTCATAATGCTTATGAGGTGCTAAGAAATAGCTTTCGGATAGCTTCATAGTGCTTTATGAGGTGCTTTGAAAGTATTGAGAAGTGCTTCATAGTGCTCAATGGAGCTTAGAAAGGGCTTAGAAGTGCTTAGACACAACTCAAAAGTGCTGAGAGATGAAGCAGCTACTTAGAAGTCCTTTGTATTGCTTCATAGTAAAGAAACTGCGGCTACGACGGATGCATGACGATATGTTATATGCTGATGAGGATGATCGCATGTATTCAGAGAGTCACGAATGCCTGTCCTAGAGCCTCACATAGATTTTGGTACATCCATGGGTAGTAGGACATATGTGGTCTTGATGGTTGGAGCACATACACAATGATTTTTTGGCCTTCCATAAAGACTTACCCCTAGCCCTAGATTACCTATTCTTAGTGCCATAGCAAAGCTAGAGCCAATGTCTACTCACACAGTGAGATCACCTGGTAGAGCACCTTCAGGATTCCCACCTAGACCCATTGTGCCACATGACACCATAGAAGATTCCAGATCTGGGTTGAGACACGAGATTGATGTGTCTCTTGGGCAGTTATCATCGCGAGATCTATGGACGGAGATTGAGATGAGCCAAGACCACGATCCTCACAAACATCATTTAGAGTCACCCTTGACACGATGAGTGCCGCACAGCTGATTAAACCAAGAGCAAAGCTACCACGAGCTACTGAGATGAGAGCACTTGATGCATGACCCATTGAGCCACCATGGACAATGCCACCACATTGTGTATCCATGAGAGAGCATCCACGGCCCTTGGTGATAGTGCCTACCACACATTTTTTACAACGGCTATTGCGACCACACCAAATTTTAGAGACATTCCACGATCACATGACCATGACAGAGTTCTGTCACACGAGATTTTGACTTCGATGAGGAACATGAGTCCTACATTGAGCGATGAGCTCCAAAAACTAGCTATCTTGTTAGCCGTTGATAGACCCATGCTAGTCTTGTGTGATGAGCAAAGAGGATTATGCATATTTCATGATTATAGCCAGATGAGTTTCTTTCACAAACTGAAGGGCTTAGTTCAGGATACTCCCACACATTAGCCAGTGTGAGTTACACCTAGGCTAAGACTACCAAGATCCTTTAGAGATGAGTATGATGCGATGTTCTTGCCGATGCTTGAGATAGAGCCTCTATCCGATGGAAAATAGAGCCTCTATCCGATGATGAGTCCCTAGATACACATACTCATCCTACATTGATAGAGTTGCATAGACTTGAGCATACACAGACATATGTTGACGTTGGAGAGGGGGAAAAGGGAACACACCCATCACAAAAAATACTTGCCTCTCTATAGCCCAGGGATTCCACCGCACCCCTAACCTCTCAAATAACACCTTCAAATTGGCTAATTTGCACTAATCACTCCACTTTAGCATACAAAACAAATATCTCACACCTTGCAAAAAACACTCCACAGCACAAATGCACCCACACTGCTCAACTCACCCTTTCCGACTCACAAAACACTCCTAATCTGCCCTCTTGGTAGCACCTTTCGAGCTGTAGGCAAACCCTCTGCAAGCAATGGCCAATACACGAAGAGCGAGAGAAAAGGAGGGGAGTGGGGAGAAGCAACACAAGAGGTTGGGGCAAATGAGTGGTATTATTGCATAGGGAGTAGTACAATCAATATATGCAACTTCAATGGCAAGCTTAGCAACACACACGCTTCAAGCTTCCACTCACACACAGGCAAAAAAGCCCTCAAATTTTTGCATTTCCAACCTTTTATAGGGGTGCCTCTAGGAGGCCCAAAAAAACAAAAGAAGATGAGTTTCTCCTCCCGTGGCCTTCACTTAGAGCTTCTTTTAGAATTTTGATTGCATTGCCAACACTTGGCATAGTTCACTTTTGCAAAGATTTACATGGTGTGCACATTGGGTTTTTGTCCTTCCATTTTGGCCGGCCGGATCTCCCCTTGGGCCTCTCTTGTCTTGGCTTGCTTGCTCTTCAAATTTCCTTGTCGGCACCTCTTAGCAGCGAGACCCCTCCCCTGTCGAAGCAATAGCGATGTCGCTATTGGGGGGTGGGGGGGTGGGGTACACCCCTTCTCCTCAAAAATTTTAGCCCTTTGCATCCGTGGGCACCATCCCTTACCGGCTAACACATCATCACCAAACTCCACACCACGCGGCCTCCCGCAGGTGTGCCACCTCCCTGCACCGCCGACTCATGCCAAAACCGTCGCCAACGGCCACTGCATTGCTGCGCGCAGCGCAAGCCCACGCACGCCATCGCCATGGGAGGGAGACATCCCCTCTCTCTCTCCTCTTGTGATACCAAATGGCCTCATGGCCTGGAAGATATACCGTGGCCTCCGGCTCTTACACTATGCATGTGGGTTATATGCTTGGCCACGTGGCGGCTCGTGAGGCAATAGCCCTTGGGGCTCCAAAACCTTCCCAAAAATTCCACATTAAAACTCCTTTTTTTCCCTTGAGTTGGATATCCTGTGTAATCCTGCCCAGTAGGCCTATGCCCTGGCTTTGAAGCCTGACCTGAAGTCCACCGTTTTCATCACTAAGTCATATTTATCTTGTCCCATTTCAAGATCTCCAAGGCTACCATCTGAGGCTGCCAAAACACGATCAAACCATCTGCAATCAACTTCAGACAAAGACACCCAATATTCCGACTTCCATACTTCTTGCTCCGGACTCCGTTTGGCATGCAATCACTTTCTGCTAGCTCCGTATGATTCACACTTTGCTCTAGAACTTTGTTGAGGCTCAAAAGATGCTAGATGGCACATTCTCCAATGCGACCAAGTGGGCTCAGATCCGGCCCCCGAAAAAACTTCAACTAACCATATCTTGCAAACGAGGGCTCCGATCCGCATTCCGAAAAGACGGGTAGGCTCCATGAATTGAGCTCTACACATCTATACCTCAAGTTCCACTTGGATCACCTGTCCTTAGCTGCCCTGTCCGGCAAGAATCTGCAAACCATTAAAGCTTCAACCTTCAATAACTTGGGCTCCGTAGCTCGGTTTGATGAGCCGTCTGGACCTGCTCCTTCAGCATTTCAAACTCTTCATTCCTGGACCCAAAGACTGCACTTTGCATCTCCTTCACTTGCTACCCAAATTAGCCCCTTATGGAGCCTTCCCTGGCCTATAAGCCGCATCATGCATACACTTCCGCTGCTACCTGCCATCCCATGATCCTCCTAGCTGCTGCAGTCTTTTGCCATGCCTCTGCTTGCCTGCATACATTTGCACATGCCATCTTCTAGAGTTGACACACTTTGGTTGCACCATCATTGCCCACCCCCCTATTGAGCATTTATGCTCAACCACATAAAAGCCTTATTCTCTTTCTAACTGTAAAACTTGGCACACACTATGAGAAAACTAAAAACCATATGTACACTTTTTTATTGCACCCTCTTGCCAACCTTCAAGTGGGTTGCCCCACCCCATGCATAAGAATCTGATGCACCACTAGCACTAACTCCCTTTCAAAGTAGAGCTTGAGACGTAAACCATTTATCCTTTGTTTAAGAAACTGACCATCCAACTTGACTAGTGCATAAGTACCATTGGGAAAAACTTGATGAACCTTGTAAGGTCCCGTCCACTTTTTCTTGAACTTCTTCTAAAAGGTGAAGTCAAGATAACTCTCGTACTTCATCACTAGATCGCCCTTCTCAATTTGCTTGGCTGGAAAATGTTGGTTGAACTTTGCTACCCGTCTTTCTCGTTGCTTCACATAAAAATCCGCCTCTGCCTCATGATCCATCTTCAAAGTTTCGAGACTTGTAATACTATCCTGCAAAATATCTTGATGAGTTTTATCAATTCACCATAGACCTTTGAGAACCCCTAGTTGCACATGCACAGGCAGGACCGCTTCCTTGCCATATACCAACTCGTATGGAGTGAAGTTGGTTGCCACCTTATATGAAGTCCTGTAAGCCCACAAACATTTATCAAGGTTAGATTCCCACTCTTCAACCTGCTGGTATATATACTTCGTAAGCATCTTGACTATCTGCCCATTTGCACTCTCCACCAAACCATTGCATTGCGGGTGGTATGGAGATGAAAATCGGTGTTGGATCCCCAATTTGTCCACCAGAGCACGCACCAACTTACTTCTAAATCCCTGTCCTCAATCTAATATAAGCACCCAAGGCACTCCAAAATGACAACATATGCAATCAAATACAAACTGAGCAACAATATGTGCATTTACCTCTTTGAATGCTTTAGCCTCGACCCACTGTGTAAGGTAGTCTATGGCCACTACCACATATTTCTTCCCACTCGCTGACTTGGGCAATGGACCAATTGCATCCAAACCCCACTTTTTAAAGGCATCATGTGCAATGATAGCCCCTTGTTGCTCGGCTACCAGTCGTCTTTCACCCATCACTTGGCACTGATGGCACGTCTTGCACCAATAATGCACATCTCGCACAACAGAAGGCCACCAGAACCCACTTCTTAAGATACGAAACAAAACTTGACTCTTACCCTGATGACCGCTTTCCTCATGGCATTGCTCCAATACCATGCCAATCTCTTCTTTGTAAAGAACACGATGTAGCACCCCATCTCAATTGTGCACCATAAGATCTTCACCAACAAGAGTGAACCTTTTAGCCTTTTGAACAACTCTCCTCTTTTGTAGCTTGGAAAGCCCATCGGAACATTGACCTGTGCTCAAGAAATCATCAATATCCTTCAAAGTTTCTCTACCTGTATAAGTGGCCAGCCCCACATACAAACTCGACACTTGAGTTTGAACACGACTGCTAGCCAAATGATCTGCTTCCTGGTTTTGTTCTCTCCTCACATGTTTGAATTGCACTGCTTCAAAAAACTTCAATAGCTTCTTTATGGAAAAAAACCAATTCTTGAGAGAATCCCTCTTTACCTGCCATTGGCCCAAAAGTTGTTTGATAACCAGTAGAGCATCACCTTTTACAACCAACCTTGATATGCCAAAGTCAATGCATTGCTTGAGCCCCAGGTGTAAAGTAAGATATTCTGCTTCATTGTTGGTATGCACCTCCTCCAAGTCGTAAGCTTTGGAAAAAATGACTGTGCCGTGCGGATCTTGAATGACTACACCTCCACCTGCTTTTTGTGTTACTCGTTTGTAAGCGCCATCAAACCACATCGTGAAAGCCCCCTCCAAATCAGGTTCCTCCTTATCCTCCTCTTGTGCCACCCTTGGATAAATTGGCAACTCAACGTCTTTGTTGACTAGGATATCCGCCGAGTGTGATCCACTTTGAACTCAAATTCAAACTCTTGAAGCTCGATTACCCACTTCATGATCCGCTTCCCTGGCTTCAAATGTAGTACCACTTCAGGCAAAAGAATGTTAGCAGTCAATACATAAAACTTTTGAATGACCAAATATACTTTGAACTTTGTGCAAGCAAAGACCAAAGCCATAACCCACTGTTCTGCCTCTGTGTAAGTAGCTTCACCTGGACTAATGACCCTGCTTTCAAAATAAATAGGTTTATAACTCCTGCCTACCTATTGTAGCAATACTGCTCCAATAGCCACCGTTCCCATCGTCATAGCAATATAAAAAGCATCCTCATGATTAGGAGGACACAGTGTACATAACTGACATAGAATACCTTTCACTTTGTCAAAGGCCTCTTGAGCTTCCCCATCCCACTGAAATCCATGCACATGTTGAGCCCTTTTCTGAAGAGGGTAGACATATTGAGATAACATCCAAAAAAAACACGATAAATACTTTAACTTATGCACGAACGAAGCCAATTTCGTTGCACTGGTTGGAGGCTCCATAAGAACTAATGCTTTCACCTTCTATGGGTCTACTTCAATCCCGTTCTGTGATACCTTATGACCTAGCAACTGAACCCTTGGTTGGGCTAGCTTGCACTTCTTTGGATTCAATTGACGTCCTTCCTCATCTAGCCTTTGAAAACACAGCCTCAACTTGGACAAATGCTCTGCCCTGGAACTATAGCAACCAATATCATCCATAAACACTATGATGAACTTAACCAAGTAAGGCCCAAACACCTTGTTCATCCAATCTTGAAACGTCGCATACGCATTCACCAGTCCAAAAGGCATCCTGCGGTAGGCAAAGCAACCCCATGGAGAAATGAAGGTAGTCTTCAACTAGTCCTCCAAAGCAATACCGATCTGAAAATACCTTGAAAACCCATCCATAACGAAATAGCGCTCATGTCCGGCAACTTGGTGTAAAATCTCATCTTGAAAAGGCAAAGGGTAATGATTCCGCTTGGTTGGAGCATTCAAAGGCTTATAATCTACACATACCCGCCATTTTCCATTCTTCTTCGGGGTAATGACAACAGGAGAAACCCACTCAGACTCCTTTACTGGATATATAATACCTGCCTCGAGCAACTTGTTGATCTCCTGCCATAGAGCTTCCTTCTGAATATCTCCCAACCTCCTGAGCTTCTGTGCTTTTGACATGTATCCTTCTTTAAGTAGAATCTGATGCTCCACTCCTTTAGCTCCCCTCAGATCCTTATACTCCATTGCAAATAAGTCAGGTTAGGACGCACATAGGTTCATATAGCCTTCTTTCTCCTGCTTTGTTAAATCGGAACCTAGCATATCTTCCACCTCTTTAGCTTGGAAACTACAAACAGGAACTTGCATACCTTTCCTTGCAGTGGTAGAGTCTACCGTGACTCCGAAAAAATCTGTATCCAGCTTCAATAAATCCTCATCACTCTCTTCCTCTTTGACACTGGTCAATCCTTCATCATAAGTAGACTCTGTCTCGTACTCATAGCTGGTACTGAAATCTCGATTATCTCCACCTGTTGAGGGATGAAAATGACTTTCCCTGGTCTTTAGATCCAACACAATCTGTCTGCCATTTTCCTGATCTGGCAAGGTAAACACCCTGGTCCCCCAATCTTGCTTGGCTCCAATTGCCAACAGCCATGGCCTCCCCAATATAATTGGATAAGCATTCTCTCCTGCTTTAATGACAAAAAAATCGATTAAGCATTTCATTCCCATAACCTTTACCTTCACATCCTGTGCCACTCCTAAACAACGAGCTTTGGCATGATTAGCCATCCTCATTCGCACATTAGATCTGACAACAGCTTTGATGCCAATATCCCTCATATCCGACTCCATAATAACACAGACCTGGGCACCACCATCGATGTAGGCTTGAACCTGTTTCTTCTTCTCGATCAAAACATCCACCACCGGAAGCACATCGGTCGGGCTCCCCACTTTTAAGGCTAGATTCTGCATTGTATGCACCTCTCCTCCCACTCAAGGAAGCTTCGTGCTAACACTCGTTGACCATTGCCTTCTTAACTTAGGGTTTAATGCAAGCAGCTGCCCAAAAGTGATGTTAGCCTTTTGATTTTGAACATCTCTTACCAAATCATACTCCAGATTACCGCATCCCAATTGAAAATCCTTTTGGGTAATTCTCCGTCTTCGCCTTCTTCTGCTTGGCTCTGGCTGCTCTCTACCTTCATTTACCTTCTCTTTCCCCTTCTTTGCTCTAGTTTCACACTCCATCTCCGTCTCTCTTTCACCTCGTGCTCTTTTGTTTGCCATGATGTCAACCTCCTGTCTGTCAACACCAATAATGTTAACCCTTCGTATTTCATCATTACCTGATGGAGCCGCCTGTGCTTTATTTTCAACCTCTTGTTGCCCTCTTTGGCCATTAAACTGTGCTTGACCACGACCTCGACCAAATAGAGGATACATGCCGCCCCTTTCCCTGGGTGGATGAGGGAAATCTGGAGCATAGTGGCCCTCCTCTACACAATTGTAGCACCTGCGAGGCAATTGCCTAGCTCTGCCTCTTCCTGTCCTTGCTTGACCTCTGTCCATAACACTTAAGTGCAACTCTTGCATTTTCTCAGACAAATCTTGAACTATATGTACCCATTGTTGTGGAACGGTTGCTGCCCCTTGATTGACCTGATTTTGGTTTGAACTTCTTCTCTCGGACTCGAAGCCGGATTGGGAATCATTATCTCATATCCCAATGCACCTTGCTTAATATTCTTCTTTATTTACGGCTTTTAGACCGCGCAATAGCAACTTCCCCGTTGTAATTCTCCGGGCCCTCGAAATCCACCTTTTCACGAACTTTGGGATGTAAACAAGACATAAAATGTTCCAATTTAAAGTACTCACAACCATTGACCACCTGCATGGCCACCGCAAAGTCCCTCCAACACTCTTTGAGCGGGCGAGGAAGACGCTAAATTCCTCATTCACATCCTGCTTCAAATTCTTCAACCTTGCATCCAAGTCGACAGGAAACACCTCTTTTCGAAAGTCTTGTAGAAAACGGGCCCGCAACGCCGGCCACATAATTTCTTGGCTATTCCTCCAAAAGCATAGAACCTGTCTTTGCTTTTCCCCGCATCAAGAACGGGATTGTTTGCATGTTGCTAGCTTCATCCGGCATATGCAATGACAGCATATACAACTCAAAATCGGCCATCCACTCTTCCGGATCTCCTTCTCCGGCAAAAACTGGCCCATAATTATGTGTTGCCATCTCTCCTTGATGGAAATAACCGTCTTTGATCAACACCGACGAGAAATCAGCTGCTCCTCAGTGGGGGCACCAGAAGATGGAGAGGGGGAATAGGGAACACACCCAACACACAAAATACTTGCCTCTCTATAGCCCAGGGATTCCACCGCACCCCTAACCTCTCAAATAACACCTTCAAATTGGCTAATTTGCACTAATCACTCCACTTCAGCATACAAAACAACTATCTCACACCTTGCAAAAAACACTCCACATAAAAAATGCACCCACACTGCTCAACTCACCCTTTCTGACTCACAAAACACTCCTAATTTGCCCTCTTGGTAACACCTTTCGAGCTGCAGGCAAACCCTCTGCAAGCAATGGCCAATACACGAAGAGCGAGAGAAAAGGAGGGGAGTGGGGAGAAGCAACAGAAGAGATTGGGGCAAATGAGTGGTATTATTGCATAGGGAGTAGTACAATCAATATATGCAGCTTCAATGGAAAGCTCAACAACACACAAGCTTCAAGCTTCCACTCACACACACAGGAAAAAAAGCCCTCAAATTTTTGCATTTACAACCTTTTATAGGGATGCCTCTAGGAGGCCCAAAAAAAAGAAAAGAAGACGAGTTTCTCCTCCGGTAGCCGTCACTTAGAGCTTCTTTTAGAATTTTGAGTGCATTGCCAACACTTGGCATAGTTCACTTTTGGAAAGATTTACATGGTGTGCACATTGGGCTTTTGTCCTTCCATTTTGGTCGACCGGATCTCCCCTTGGGCCTCTCTTGCCTTGGCTTGCTTGCTCTTCAAATGTCCTTGTCGGCACCTCTTAGCAGTGAGACCCCTCCCCTGAAGCAATAGCGATGGTGCTATTGGGGGGGGGGTACACCCCTTCTCCTCAAAATTTTTAGCACTTTGCGGGCGTGGGCACCGTCCCTTATCCGATGCCATGTCATTATCGAACTCCACACCACACGATCTCCCGTGGGCACGCCACCTCCCTGCACCGCCGACTCATGCCTAAACCGCCACCAACGGCCACTACAGCGCCGCGCGCAGCTCCAGCCCACGCACGCCATCGCCATGGGAGGGAGAGCTCCCCTCTCTCTCCGCTCTTGTGATACCAAATGGCCTCACAGCCTGGAAGATATACCGCAGCCTCTGGCTCTTACACTACACATGTGGGTTATACGCTTGGCCACGTGACAGCCCATGAGGCAATAGCCCTTGGGGCTCCAAAACCTTCCCAAAAATTCCACATTAAAACTCCTTTTTTTCCCTTGAGTTGGGTACCCTTTGTAATCCTGCCCAGTAGGCCTATGCCTCGACTTTGAAGCCTGACCTAAAGCCCACCGTTTTCATCACTAAGGCATATTTCTCTTGCCCCATTTCAAGATCTCCAAGGCTACCATCCGAGGCTGCCAAAACACGATCAAACCATCTGCAATCAACTCCGAACAAAGACACCCAATATTCCGACTTCCATAACTTCTTGCTCCAGACTCCGTTTGGCATGCAGTCACTTTCTGCTAGCTCCGTATGATGCACACTCTGCTCTAGAACTTTGTTGAGGCTCAACTGACCATATCTTGCAAACGAGGGCTCCGATCCGCATTTCGAAAAGACGGGTAGGCTCCATGAATTGAGCTCTACACATCTATACCTCAAGTTCCACTTGGATCACCTATTCTCAGCTGCCCTGTCCGGCAAGAATCTGCAAACCATTAAAGCTTCAACCTTCAATAACTTGGGCTCCGTAGCTCGGTTTGATGAGCCGTCTGAACCTGCTCCTTCAGCATTTCAAACTCTTCATTCCTGGACCCAAAGGCTGCACTTTGCATCTCTTTCACTTGCTATCCAAATTAGCCCCTTATGGAGCCTTCCCTAGCCTATAAGCCGCATCATGCATACACTTCCGCTGCTACCTTCCATCCCATGATCCTCCTAGCTGCTCCAGTCTTTTGCCATGCCTTTTCTTGCCTGCATACATCTTCACATGCCATCTTCTAGATTCGACACACTTTGGCTGCACCAACGTATGTGGACGCAGGTATATACAAGAGTCTAGCACACCTTGCAAGTCACCTTCGAGTGTGAGCGCCATGCTTTTGTTCGATCGAGATCCTTGAGAGCGAGTATATAGAGGCACTGATCATGCCATCTATGTGTTGTCCGTAGGATTGCAATATACGCTGTGACCACTGCTAGATTCAGCATGCTATAGAGCTAGACTACCTACGACAACTGCCACCTAGTGAGGTCACATATCACCTCCTAGACCAATGAGTGATTGTGTTCCTTTGAGAGCAATTCCTAGGACTATGCCACCAGATGTAGATCTAGAGCCTAGCGTACCACAAAGTGAGCCTCATCATTATGAGACTGAACCCATAGCATTGAGAGATGTTGCTCATCACATTGCTACACAACAAAGTGACATATCATCGAGTGATTCACCTATAGAGCAGCCACATCATACAGATGTTGCCATAGAGCCATTTTTTCTTGCAAAGACATGACCACATTCCCCAATCATGGAGAAAACACATACAACTTGAGACATTGTTACATAAATTACCTATAGACCACATTGACAAGAACACCATAGAGGCCACACCACAGATACCAGATCCATTAGAGCCTAGTTTGGCCCCTACACCCTAGTGTAGTGCTATTTTAGCAGGTCACATGAGCGATTCTAGCTGTAGCTCAACTAATAGAGCCTACCATAGGACTAGACAGGTTTATGTTACCTGTAGAGAGCTTCATGATAGATGTTTGTCGTTTGTCTAGTGATGACACACTTGTGTGAATAGTAACCATAGAGCACATGAGGGCGCACCAGAAGGATGACTACCTTCTAGACGGTCACTAGAGGCACAAGGATTTTATGAGGGACATAGATAGGTTTGGGTTCCTAGAGGTCGGCTAGTAGCACAAAGAGGGATCCCACCCAAGAGATACTCCTTCTGAGTACCAGTCTTCGGAGGAAGAGAAGGATAGCCCATACACCCTGGGATATACTCGGTTAAAGAAAAAGGTTGCACATTTGGCAGAAGATATCCCCATCACTCATGCCAGGAGGACAATGGAGGAGGCTCAGGCATTGAGGGAAAAGCTCCACCAACAAAAGAAAGATCAGCATCAAACCCAAGAAACAGAGGTGGATGACGAGAAAGAAGACGATGAAGTCGAGAATGCTCCGTTGATACATAGGCAAACAGAGGCCTTGGAAAGGATCAAGCAACAAAAGAGGAAGGAAGCTGAAGAGAAATGGGAAATTGCCAGCACCATGCAGCAACGAATTCACAATGAGCTCAAGCGAAAGATGGAGCAGAGGCAGCAAGAAGAATCAAAGAAGCAACGCGTCGATGATCTAGAATCATCTGACGGATCTGGAAAGAATAAAAAGGAGAAAAGTCACTCGCAAGGAGAGGGACAACACAACACAGGACCAACAAGATCAAGACCTCGGTTCTCCTAAGGATGCTGAGACACTTTAAGAGAGGTCAAAACAAGAGAAAGGAGAAAGTGCAAGAAAGTCGGAGCAAAGGGTCGATGAAAAGCAGACGGAACAACAAATGAATCAACAAACAGAATCACAGACAAAGCCTCCCACAACCTCTGATGCATTAGAGGGTTTGAAACAAAAGGAAAAGCAAGATGAGGTGGTTGAGCAATCGGATTAGAGTTGAAAGGACTAGCATGGGCCAAGAACGCCACGCACACAAGCGGCCATAAAAGAAGGAGCGGAGATAGTTAGCTCATTTTACATTGACGGTCACTTAGAGCATATCAAACTGCAATTCCAATGTCAAAGAGCTCTTTACAACCTCAAGGAGCTGGAGTTAGAAGATAACAAAAAGGAGGCATCTAGAGCAGCAGAAAAATCATGGCAGTTAAAGCAACAAATTGAAGCACTAAAGAACGCACAAGTCAAGGCGCAATCAGAGTTGCAGAGAGAACGAGAAAATGAAACATACTATTACAAAGAAGTGCAACAATTCAACGAGACGAACTCCGCATTACAGATCGAACAGCAACGCCTCGAGGAGGAGCTAACCAGAGAAAAGGAACAAAATGAGAAGCTACAAGGCTCATATACAGTGGTTAGCAGGTCTCTCACTCAGCTCCTGGCCATACAAGAGACACCCTCCTCTTCAACTATGACTACAAGCTCTACTTCCTTGAGGTGGACACTCTATTTTTTCAGAAAAAACCGTGTTATTTAGCCTAAGATGAGTTATAATCATGATGAGATTAGACCATACCCTTTTTTATTTCTCTGAGTCTACCCCTTGTAAGAGGCCGGATGGCCATGGGAAAGACCCCTAACTTTTAGTGTCAAGACCCTTAGATTTGAAGAAAAATTATCATTAGCTGAAGAAAGAAAACGTGCACTGTGGACGCTTCTTGTGACTACAACTTGTAATCCTCTTTTCTCCTGAACGGGTAATCAGAATTCTATTCTGAATAGCACATTGCGTTCCTTGTCTCTTGCTCTACAATCTAAGTGTAATCATTTCCAATTTTGTTGTGGCTCGCGACGTACCGTTTGTGAGCTAAATGCATTGATTTGGCAATTAAAATGGTTTTTTTTTAATGTTTTGATCATGGATAAGTGTTTCTATGCTTAAGGTAGATCTTTCCAAGTACTTCTATTTCAGTTTTCTTCACATTTTTTGTGATGGATCGTGATTAATGTACCTTCCCAGATGGTGACAGAACTTGGTAGGATTGAGTCCATAAGTGTTGTGATACCTCTCCTTAACTTTCCTGACATTCCGGATTTGTTTGGATACCGAAAAGGCGTGATGACGTTGAGTGTTGAGATTGGAGGCATACTAATTGTCTGACTAGGAAGTGGTTGATTTGGTTTTGTCGTAGAGCGAGTAGCCCTTGAGTTCACTTTGGTGAGATTGACACTCTCATAAGTCTCCGTGCCCCACCCCAAGTCGCTTCCTTGCATATTGACATTACGTTAGTGCAAAAGAGCTATGCTGCAGAGGTCCGCTGCGGCGGTGGACACTCTATTTTTTCAGAAAAAACCGTGTTATTTAGCCTAAGATGAGTTATAATCATGATGAGATTAGACCATACCCTTTTTTATTTCTCTGAGTCTACCCCTTGTAAGAGGCCGGATGGCCATGGGAAAGACCCCTAACTTTTAGTGTCAAGACCCTTAGATTTGAAGAAAAATTATCATTAGCTGAAGAAAGAAAACGTGCACTGTGGAGGCTTCTTGTGACTACAACTTGTAATCCTCTTTTCTCCTGAACGGGTAATCAGAATTCTATTCTGAATAGCACATTGCGTTCCTTGTCTCTTGCTCTACAATCTAAGTGTAATCATTTCCAATTTTCTTGTGGCTCGCGACGTACCGTTTGTGAGCTAAATGCATTGATTTGGCAATTAAAATGGTTTTTTTTTAATGTTTTGATCATGGATAAGTGTTTCTATGCTTAAGGTAGATCTTTCCAAGTACTTCTATTTCAGTTTTCTTCACATTTTTTGTGATGGATCGTGATTAATGTACCTTCCCAGATGGTGACAGAACTTGGTAGGATTGAGTCCATAAGTGTTGTGATACCTCTCCTTAACTTTCCTGACATTCCGGATTTGTTTGGATACCGAAAAGGCGTGATGACGTTGAGTGTTGAGATTGGAGGCATACTAATTGTCTGACTAGGAAGTGGTTGATTTGCTTTTGTCGTAGAGCGAGTAGCCCTTGAGTTCACTTTGGTGAGATTGACACTCTCATAAGTCTCCGTGCCCCACCCCAAGTCGCTTCCTTGCATATTGACATTACGTTAGTGCAAAAGAGCTATGCTGCAGAGGTCCGCTGCGGCGGTGGACACTCTATTTTTTTGGAAAAAACCGTGTTATTTAGCCTAAGATGAGTTATAATCATGATGAGATTAGACCATACCCTTTTTTATTTCTCTGAGTCTACCCCTTGTAAGAGGCCGGATGGCCATGGGAAAGACCCCTAACTTTTAAAGTCAAAACCCTTAGATTTGAAGAAAAATTATCATTAGCTGAAGAAAGAAAACGTGCACTGTGGAGGCTTCTTGTGACTACAACTTGTAATCCTCTTTTCTCCTGAACGGGTAATCAGAATTCTATTCTGAATAGCACATTGCGTTCCTTGTCTCTTGCTCTACAATCTAAGTGTAATCATTTCCAATTTTGTTGTGGCTCGCGACGTACCGTTTGTGAGCTAAATGCATTGATTTGGCAATTAAAATGGTTTTTTTTTTATGTTTTGATCATGGATAAGTGTTTCTATGCTTAAGGTAGATCTTTCCAAGTACTTCTATTTCAGTTTTCTTCACATTTTTTGTGATGGATCGTGATTAATGTACCTTCCCAGATGGTGACAGAACTTGGTAGGATTGAGTCCATAAGTGTTGTGATACCTCTCCTTAACTTTCCTGACATTCCGGATTTGTTTGGATACCGAAAAGGCGTGATGACGTTGAGTGTTGAGATTGGAGGCATACTAATTGTCTGACTAGGAAGTGGTTGATTTGCTTTTGTCGTAGAGCGAGTAGCCCTTGAGTTCACTTTGGTGAGATTGACACTCTCATAAGTCTCCGTGCCCCACCCCAAGTCGCTTCCTTGCATATTGACATTACGTTAGTGCAAAAGAGCTATGCTGCAGAGGTCCGCTGCGGCGGTGGACACTCTATTTTTTTGGAAAAAACCGTGTTATTTAGCCTAAGATGAGTTATAATCATGATGAGATTAGACCATACCCTTTTTTATTTCTCTGAGTCTACCCCTTGTAAGAGGCCGGATGGCCATGGGAAAGACCCCTAACTTTTAAAGTCAAAACCCTTAGATTTGAAGAAAAATTATCATTAGCTGAAGAAAGAAAACGTGCACTGTGGAGGCTTCTTGTGACTACAACTTGTAATCCTCTTTTCTCCTGAACGGGTAATCAGAATTCTATTCTGAATAGCACATTGCGTTCCTTGTCTCTTGCTCTACAATCTAAGTGTAATCATTTCCAATTTTTTTGTGGCTCGCGACGTACCGTTTGTGAGCTAAATGCATTGATTTGGCAATTAAAATGGTTTTTTTTTTATGTTTTGATCATGGATAAGTGTTTCTATGCTTAAGGTAGATCTTTCCAAGTACTTCTATTTCAGTTTTCTTCACATTTTTTGTGATGGATCGTGATTAATGTACCTTCCCAGATGGTGACAGAACTTGGTAGGATTGAGTCCATAAGTGTTGTGATACCTCTCCTTAACTTTCCTGACATTCCGGATTTGTTTGGATACCGAAAAGGCGTGATGACGTTGAGTGTTGAGATTGGAGGCATACTAATTGTCTGACTAGGAAGTGGTTGATTTGGTTTTGTCGTAGAGCGAGTAGCCCTTGAGTTCACTTTGGTGAGATTGACACTCTCATAAGTCTCCGTGCCCCACCCCAAGTCGCTTCCTTGCATATTGACATTACGTTAGTGCAAAAGAGCTATGCTGCAGAGGTCCGCTGCGGCGGTGGACACTCTATTTTTTCAGAAAAAACCGTGTTATTTAGCCTAAGATGAGTTATAATCATGATGAGATTAGACCATACCCTTTTTTATTTCTCTGAGTCTACCCCTTGTAAGAGGCCGGATGGCCATGGGAAAGACCCCTAACTTTTAGTGTCAAGACCCTTAGATTTGAAGAAAAATTATCATTAGCTGAAGAAAGAAAACGTGCACTGTGGAGGCTTCTTGTGACTACAACTTGTAATCCTCTTTTCTCCTGAACGGGTAATCAGAATTCTATTCTGAATAGCACATTGCGTTCCTTGTCTCTTGCTCTACAATCTAAGTGTAATCATTTCCAATTTTCTTGTGGCTCGCGACGTACCGTTTGTGAGCTAAATGCATTGATTTGGCAATTAAAATGGTTTTTTTTTAATGTTTTGATCATGGATAAGTGTTTCTATGCTTAAGGTAGATCTTTCCAAGTACTTCTATTTCAGTTTTCTTCACATTTTTTGTGATGGATCGTGATTAATGTACCTTCCCAGATGGTGACAGAACTTGGTAGGATTGAGTCCATAAGTGTTGTGATACCTCTCCTTAACTTTCCTGACATTCCGGATTTGTTTGGATACCGAAAAGGCGTGATGACGTTGAGTGTTGAGATTGGAGGCATACTAATTGTCTGACTAGGAAGTGGTTGATTTGCTTTTGTCGTAGAGCGAGTAGCCCTTGAGTTCACTTTGGTGAGATTGACACTCTCATAAGTCTCCGTGCCCCACCCCAAGTCGCTTCCTTGCATATTGACATTACGTTAGTGCAAAAGAGCTATGCTGCAGAGGTCCGCTGCGGCGGTGGACACTCTATTTTTTTGGAAAAAACCGTGTTATTTAGCCTAAGATGAGTTATAATCATGATGAGATTAGACCATACCCTTTTTTATTTCTCTGAGTCTACCCCTTGTAAGAGGCCGGATGGCCATGGGAAAGACCCCTAACTTTTAAAGTCAAAACCCTTAGATTTGAAGAAAAATTATCATTAGCTGAAGAAAGAAAACGTGCACTGTGGAGGCTTCTTGTGACTACAACTTGTAATCCTCTTTTCTCCTGAACGGGTAATCAGAATTCTATTCTGAATAGCACATTGCGTTCCTTGTCTCTTGCTCTACAATCTAAGTGTAATCATTTCCAATTTTGTTGTGGCTCGCGACGTACCGTTTGTGAGCTAAATGCATTGATTTGGCAATTAAAATGGTTTTTTTTTTTATGTTTTGATCATGGATAAGTGTTTCTATGCTTAAGGTAGATCTTTCCAAGTACTTCTATTTCAGTTTTCTTCACATTTTTTGTGATGGATCGTGATTAATGTACCTTCCCAGATGGTGACAGAACTTGGTAGGATTGAGTCCATAAGTGTTGTGATACCTCTCCTTAACTTTCCTGACATTCCGGATTTGTTTGGATACCGAAAAGGCGTGATGACGTTGAGTGTTGAGATTGGAGGCATACTAATTGTCTGACTAGGAAGTGGTTGATTTGCTTTTGTCGTAGAACGAGTAGCCCTTGAGTTCACTTTGGTGAGATTGACACTCTCATTAAGTCTTCGTGCCCCACCTCGAGTTGCTTCCTTGCATATTGACATTATGTTAGTGCAAAAGAGCTATGCTGCAGACATCCTCGCGGCGACCCGCTAACACATCCCTAGACCCATTACTTGTGCTATGGAGTTTACCATTGACATGGAGCTAGGTGCTAGCCAGCCGATGACCATTAGATAGAGAGCTAGGAGACCGTAGATTTTATTGTTTAGAGAGAGTTCTCTTATCCCTCCTGGTTGCACTAGACCCTTGATTTGTGTAGATTGATTATGGTGCAATAGATACATGTGCACATACTAGAGGCACTTATTTCCCTTTGGGTTTTTTCCCTCTAAGCATCCAAGTATGAGACCTTAGTCTAGAATTTCTTTTATTTTCATATACATAATAAAACTATCATTTCTATGATGACACACCTTTGTAAAGGAGGAGTGTTGAAGGGTGAGAATCAACAACATGCATTGCGCTTCCATTGATGTATACACACATGTGTATACATACTTTTCTTGTATCTACGGGCTCTATGAAAGTTCCAGCTTGTATTTGTGAGCCTAGGCCTTTTATGCACATTTGGGTGGCCATCCACTTCTTAAAAAACTCTAGGTATAAACGTCAAATGCTACAATGTGAACCTCATTCTTTTGAGAGCTAGGGTGGAGAGTAGAGGAGAGAGGTAGCTATGGAGATGGAGTTCCCCTCTCACATTGTAGCTAGCATTGGGTTGATAATGCAAAGCTACTTGTCTCTCTATGCTTCTCTCACATGTCTCTATGTGTTGTGATGCTTAGATTTGTGACTATTAGTCTCTAATTTTATCTAATCATTCTCTCCTCTTGCTAATTTTCTCATGTGTTGTGCACTTTCTTCATGTGTGTGCTTTATTAGAGTGTGTGTTTTGAGGCAATGGCATTGCATTTCTCTAATCTTGGCTTCCATATTCTTGTGTGTGCATGATTTTGTGTGTGAATGTTCGTCATTGGTGAGAGATTAGCATCATTTCCTTGAGCTTGTGAGACTTGAGTGATGGATCGAGGTGTGTGTTCGAAGAGCTTCCATCTCTTCTTGCATTCCCTCTTCTCTAATCACTAACTCCTACTCTCTCATTAGAGTCCTCAATCTGTCACATTTGGTGCATCCACGCCTTCATGCACTAGCAGGGTTCCGATCCACCGGATTGACATTATTTTGGTGGGTTGTGAGCTATGCTATGACCTCCAACATCCACTTGGTTTCCGGGAAACACACTCAAAATCACTATTCTTGGACTTTGTAGGCACACATCCCTGCACAAAGAAGCCCCACAAGAAACATACTTTTGGCTCCATGCAAACGACGGGTAAAAGCATTGGCAAAAAGCCCTCTCAAATTCACTCTACATGATCTTGGCATGCACACACATCTATCCAAAATCCCCTCTCTGTAGACACAAAAGGCTCAAAGGCCCTAGACAAATGCCATTAAAATAATACAAAAATACCCTTTATAGGGAGGTTCCACTCATTTTTGGCATCTACATTCCCATTGGTCCACTTGGCATCCAATTTTAGCAGCTTTAGGGAGGCATCTCCCCTTGCTTGACCTGCTCTCATTTACTCTCTTTCACGTGGATCGAGGGCACTTTACAAGATTGAGACTTCACTCTCTCTCTCTCTCTCTGAGCTATTGATGCTCTGTGTGTTTGTGTTTACGGTGGTTACTATGATAAAGCTTAACTTGGTTTTACCTTATTATTATTACTCTTGTCCCATACTAGTTTAAGATAAATTTTGTGCTTAGAAGGATTAAAAATGGGGGGGGGGGGGGGAGGCTTCTTTTATTTTGAATCTGTAGTTGAAATGTTGCTGGTGTGATAGAAATTATATGCATAGCTCAAGTAGAATCTCATAAATTCCAAAGAAGTAAGAGAAATTTTCTTGCACTTTGAGAATCAAGCACCTGCAAAGGAGTCCAATTCTTCTTTAAGCCGGTCCGAATGAGTGTTGGCACCTGCTCTAGATATAATTTTGGTGATTGCTTTGACCTATGTCTCCTTGCAATCAACCTCTTGTAGATCAAAATTGGTGAGTTCTTGAGCATCTCCAACTCCTTATTTAGTTGCTCCAATTTATTGTAGAAGCCACTATAACACTACAAGAGATCAACTCAATATCAACGCCAAATTACTGACATTGATGGTGGGCGTCGATATATGCGAGGTTAAATCTAGAAGGAGACTCAAGTTTTTTTAAAAATTAATTTTTTAATTCCGACGGTGATACAGATGGCGGTACCGACGCTCTTACTGATTTGCATACTGATGTAGATACTGATGGTTATACCGACGTCACCTGCAAAAACAAAACCCGTGGCTTCTCTTCTACGTTTTTCATCCCATTTTTCAAAATCTCTCTTGCTCTCCTCCTCCTCTCTTGCTTTAGATCTACTGTTGTGGGGCTTTTCAGGCGTGGGATGTCCACTCACATACTCTCCTGCATCAACAAGGTACTAGGGTGTAAGCATGTTAACATGTCACTCTTTTTGTGTTAGTTAGTATGTGCCAACAAGCACACATCGTTAGCATAAGGACAATATTTAGGATGACTATATGGAATTGTGTATTTAAAATGATTGGGATGCAATCATGGAAGGTTGAGTGATAGGACATTTTTTGAACTCAAATTTTAACTTGGTGAGCCAAGGCTCCCTTTTTCCAGTCTCAGCAGTTAGTTTTGGCGGGGACTTTACTCAGTGAAGTGTATTGATGAAGCATTAGGAAAAGTTTGGACTCAAAAATGGGCCTTGTAAGAATTGTTGATGTGGCATAGCTTTCAAAAAGTGGGGATCGGTTTTTTTTTTTTTGCAAATAAGATCCAAACTTGTCGGAGGTTGGATATTTAGAATCTACTCTTCAAATGCTATCTGTTGATATACAGCATGCATGTATCGGACATTGCCTTCATGTAGATCTAGAAAAGGTGATTTTAGATTACCGTAACGATAACAAAACCTGGCTGATTGAAAAAAAATGGCATAACTTTCATAGAAGTCATCCAAACTTTTTGGACCTTGGCTCTTTAGAATCCATTTTTCAAGAACTTTCCAATGATAGGTCATTTCATGGGGTTCTAAGCAATATTTAGAGGGGTCTACCGGGTTGCTTTCTTTTGTACAACTTTGATGATGTGGCACTCTTAAAAGGCCCAAAAATGAGTTCAAAAGTTTCCTAATGCATGCAAAGAAGCGAGGCATGGGGGCCATAGGCAAGAGACGTGGGGGTTTTGCCAAGTAGCCCTTAGTTGTTTCTTCACATGCTGGGGGGCGGGAGGGTGGGGGGGGGGGAGAGAGAGAGAGAGAGAGAGAGAGAGAGAGAGAGAGAGAGAGAGAGAGAGAGAGAGAGAGAGAGAGAGAGCTTGGACTACCAATGAGAGACCTCCGAGGACTCGTTCGACTATCCACCAACCAAGAAACACAGTAGGGCCAAGTCTACAACTGCTTCTCCTCCACCTTGCAAAAGAGTTAAGCTGCCTGATTCCCAAGGATCCCCAATGTCACAATTCACGCATGCAGGCAAAGGAAGGAACGGCTCAAGATCTCTCTCTCTCTCTCTCTCTCTCTCTGTCTCTCTCTCTTCCCCCCCTGCCCCCCCTCCCTCCCTCCCCTATGAGTGTGTGTGTGTTCCTTTGTTCAGTGTCCCCTGCATGAAGTCCTGGATCGGCTCCCCAATGAGTAGTGGATTTGGCATTCACAACCAGAGAGAGAGAGAGAGAGAGAGAGAGAGAGAGAGAGAGAGAGAGAGAGAGAGAGAGAGAGAGAGAGAGAGAGAGAGAGAGAGAGAGAGAGAGAGAGGCATTACATATGTAGATGGAATGTATTTTGTCAGATTATACTCTCTTGATCATGTAACCTTTTGGTTTTTGCTAAGGTTCATATTGCATGTGTGCAATCTGCCGATGGAGAGCCTCAAAAGTGGAGATCCCATTGCAATAGAAATTATGTGTAACTATGGAAGATTTCATGCTGCTTATGGCCTCTCCATGAGTGGTTAGGAGTCCAAATTGGTGAGGTGGGAGTAGCTCACTGATGTGGAATGGTTCACTGTGTTCAAATAGAGGAAGGATCCCAGCCAGTACTGCATTAAATGCAATTGCATCCGCAACAGCATCATATATGAGCAAGTGATGCAGTTACACCATGAGGTCTACCAGAAGGGTCCAACAAACATGGAGATCAGCTCTACTTTTACAAAGGGATTTGTCAAAGAATTCAGTCTTGTGTTGATTGCAAGTGGTACAACCATGAAGTTCAATTGGGCTAAGTTCATTGAGGCAGTATTTGCAGGATCTTCGTGAGAAGGGCTACTTTGAGGGCCATGTCAACAAGTGGAGGATTCATAATTCTCAGCATCAAGTTCCAAAACATGAGTATGAGTTAGTTGAAATGTGGGAGGACAAATCGGGCCGAGTAGGTATGAGCAATAGGTCAGCTTCCAAGGGCGCACCATTGTCTCGTCGTAGCAATCAGCAGAAGGCAAAAAGCCTTTCATTTTTGACTTGGAGGATTTGCAACGCTGTCGGGGGATATGTGTTCGCTACGTGAGCCGGGCAGGCGCTGGGCCTCTGGCTGTGGGATGTGAGAAAGAGAAAGAACAAGAACAATTGATGCAATTGACTCTGGTAATCGCCGTAATCATCAATTAATTGATTAATATGTTTGAGTACAACTTAATCTTTAGCCAAGGCGGGATGTTAACAGCACCGTCACTTGGATCATCTGCTAACTAGGAGTTTAAGCTCCTGTTTTACAGAATTAACCGGGCCGTTAATGACACCGGACTTAACAAAATGATTAATCAAACATTTGTTGATGACAATGATGGAAATTTTCTCCTGTCGCTTAGTCTGCCTCAACTGACCTTAGGGTCTGTAAACTTTATCTTTCTATGTTGGTCTTTCCCTGCTTAGATAGCACTCAAGAGCTTTCTGCAGAGCTCCTTTTCCTCACTTAACCTCATTTTCTCCTTGCCTTCTTGATCATGGCCACTCATCTTATGCTCGATGAGAGAGAGACTTCATTTTTGCTTTGCCCCTCGTTCTGTCTTTCTTGCCTTGGCTTGCTCCGATCTTGGTTGCTTATTTTATCGACTTTGCTTGGAATGCCCTTTTTCCTTGGCTTGCTCAAGCTCTATTTCTTCCCACTGGCTTCGAGAACTAGCGAGAGAGATTTCCTATAGAAGGAGTTTGCCCCTTCCTTTCCTTTGCTTTCCTTGCTCGAAGAGAGCACTCCTTGTTTTGGTTGGATTGGAGATTGAGAGAGAGAGAGAGAGAGAGAGAGAGAGAGAGAGAGAGAGAGAGAGAGAGAGAGAGAGAGAGAGAGAGAGAGAGAGAGAGAGAGAGATAGCCTTGCTCGGTCATCAGAGCTCTACTTCGAGAGCCTTCCTTCGAGTCTTGCTTCGGTCCTCGCCAAGCTCGAGCTTACCTCCTCCTTGGCTTTGTGCCCTCGAGGTATTCGCCTCCTTTTCTTCGCCCTTCAATACGAGAGAGAGAACGAGAGGGATGGCAAGCCCCCCCTTGAGGTCAAGAGCCTTCCCCTCTCTTTGATAGCCCTCGTTAACTCCTCCTTTCCTCGTTTTTTCTTGCTATAACCGCCCATGCAAAAGGCATCCCCCTATTATTAGCATGCCCCCCCCCCCCCCCCACCCCTTAGTAGTGGCTCCCGGCGTCATTGACGTGGCGCGGGAGTCGGCCCAATGATGTGGCAGGGCCGGGGTTCGACTAGCATGAAAATCACCGGGACTGACGCCGAAAGAGGTAACCTTGCCATGCTGGACAGTTTTTGCTTCATCCTCGCGCTCGTCAGAGCAACCCATAGGCGGGCGCAAGCTCTTCCTCTTCCCCTGCGCTGCCCGTCATCGCTGCCTGCTCACGCTTTTCTTTATTCCCTTTTTCTTTTTATTTCCACACTAAATTAACTTTAAGCCCTTGTGGGCGGCATCCCATGGGTGGCCTCAGCTTTTAGCGGGCGGCTTTAGGCCCTTGTAGGGCACCACATTTGTCATGCATATCGGCACTGCCTTGTTGGTTATATCCCGCAATCAATGCATTCCGAGAGGTCACATTCGAACATGAAGCTCTTCAAGCACTTTTTATACTTAATGAGACGTACACCACATTTGACATACATGTAGCTGCTATCAATGCACTGCAGGAGATAATCATTAGGAAAATTTTGAACTCATTTTTGGGCCTTTTAAGAGTGCCACATCATCAAAGTTGTACAAAAGAAAGCAACCCGGTAGACCCCTCTAAATATTGCTTAGAACCCCATGATATGACCTATCATTGGAAAGTTCTTGAAAAATGGATTCTAAAGAGCCAAGGTCCGAAAAGTTTGGATGACTTCTATGAAAGTTATGCCATTTTTTTTCAATTAGCCAGGTTTTGTTATTGTTACGGTAATCAAAAATCACCTTTTTCTAGATCTACATGAAGGCAATGTCCGATACATGCATGCTATATATCAATAGATAGCATTTGAAGAGTAGATTCTAAATATCCAACCTCCGACAAGTTTGGATCTTATTTGCAAAAAATTTACCGATCCCCACTTTTTGAAAGCTATGCCACATCAACGATTCTTACAATGCCCATTTTTTAGTCCAAACTTTTCCTAATGATTTTGGACAAGATTGTCCTCGAGTCACTTACTTTGCTGCACTCCAAATCCCGAGCGAGAGCCAAAATCTCCCAGATGGCACTCCGTACGAGCCGACCAGAGTGGTACGGAACCGACCCCCAGTGAATCTTTATCGACCAATATCTTGGAGACCGGAACTCCAATCACCAATCTGAAAAGACCAACGTGCTCCAGAAGTAGAGCACTTCAGGCCCATGCATTCATTTCATCTCTGTCACCTTAGCTGCAGTTGCCCAATCCGGTACGGATTTGCAATCGACTCAAACTTTAAACTGCCATAACTTCTTCACCGTAGCTCCAATCGACGAGCTGTAAAGACAGGCCGGTAGAGGACTTCAAGCACTGCACTTCTAGATCATAATCTCTCATCTGTGTTCACTGCAAGCATAATCATTTTTGGCATCATTAAGGCATATTTTGGCTCTTTTAAGCCACATCTAGCATACATTAATCATTAAACTTGGCCTGTTATCAAGCCCTGATCACTGCTCAGTAAATGTGTAGGCTTCAAAGAAGCTTAGCTTGCATTTCTCTGCTCTTTTTCTCATCATGGCAGCGGAGCTGCACGACATTCACCCCCTCTGAACCTACACAACCTCCGGTCTGTGCCAACAGCACTTCAATCTGCATCTGCTTTAGGTACTTGAAGCTCCTTACCCATCATTAGACTCACATAACTATATGAAAAATGAAATAAGACTTATACCCTATCATCAATGTTCTAGCTTAACCATTAGGTAGCTACCCATCAAAAATCTCTGAACTATATCTGCCGTATCTTCAAAGCATTCAATTATGGATAATCTGTTTAGTGAACCCCGCCAGACTCAAGTGCTCCAGTTAATGATTCACACGGCTTGACCATTAAGCTCTCTTTAAGGAACCCTGTCAAGCTCAAGTATGCCTTACTTTGTCTGCACATGGAATGGCCGTCAAGTCGTTTACTTCAAGTTTTGTTAGCAGAACCAACTCAATAGATGTGAAGATACTTCATCAATTATCCAAAGAAGTCAACTGGAAGCCAGCCATGTAATCTTATTGAATGCATAACCAAAACTATTCTGACTTAGCATAATCTAGAAAACAAAACCTTGTACCATGCAATCTGCTGCAAGAGATAGCTGGTACTCTTCAAATCTGGAACTTTGCAC
This sequence comes from Adiantum capillus-veneris, assembly GCF_014529385.1. Classification (NCBI taxonomy): domain Eukaryota; kingdom Viridiplantae; phylum Streptophyta; class Polypodiopsida; order Polypodiales; family Pteridaceae; genus Adiantum; species Adiantum capillus-veneris. The sequence continues at coordinate 181,122,855 of NC_140932.1, read as the reverse complement.
TTTATTAGCCCCTGGGATCAAACGGGAAACTAATCATTTGCCCAATTGTGAGCATTCCTTTAAAAAATTTGTACCATCCTCCAAGATCATATGGAATATAAAGTAACTGACAGCAATCATAGCTAGCATGATAACCTCCTGGGTCATAAGGTAGAGGATGATCATATTTCAAGTATATTGCATCTCCACAAACTTTCTCATAGCATAGGAACAAAAAGTCCCAAATTTCCATCCTAGCAGAACCCAGAGGCAAAGTCAATTCAGTCACTATGGTTTCCAAAATATCAGTGTGCATTTGTGAGTCATTGAATGCCATCACTTCATTTGATACCACAAATGCTGCATGGCTGCCTTCTCTAGTAGGCACAAACTCCTCTAGAGCCTCATCCAAAAGAAACATAAGCTCTTCATCATATGTTGCAGGATGTTCTTCACTACTTTTGTCACAAGGAGCTCGAAATTCCTCTAACACATCATCAAGCAGATCCATAAGCTCCATATCTTCCTCCTTGGAAGAACCACCTAGTTTGTGAGTATTATCACAAGAAACCTCATGGCTTGTTGCATACATAGGTACGAATTGTTCTGGCAGCTTCACACTCCCATTCAAATATCTTTCCACTTCAATAGCACAAGTCTCAGCATGCATTACAAAGATAGCATCAATTTCTTTTTCCATAGCATCATCATAGCAAACCCTGTAACCCGTAGAAGTCATAAACTGATTATCATCCATCACCCCCTCTGAATATGCATCTCCATAATCATAATCTTTGTCTTGATTCACATCAAATACATATGGTTGAGCATCAAATACATCTACATCATCACCAGTGTCCTGCAATGCAGCCATAGACATGAAACCCTCTTGTATAGCATCATCCAAAACAATTTCTTTTGCATGTAATGTTGCATAAGCATTCTCTTCATGTTCTATACCCAAAGAGCACTCCAAATGGGCATCCACATCACATATTGACTCTGACAAACATGTTTCTTGATCACTGCTAGCAACTATGCTTGTATGCAAACCATGTTCTGGCTCTGAGAAACCTGCTTTCTCATTTATGTCACTTTGAGAGGATATGACTGCATGCTTAGCATCCATAGAGTCATATCTGCTTTGGAATAAAGAAGACAATCCCAATCAAGCATAAACAGTATCTACGATGAAATCATCATCTGCATGCAATAATGTCTTGTCTTCCAGAAGACATGCATCAATAACAGATTCTAACTTAGCTCGGATAGAATATTGATCACCTGTATGATATGCTTTTTGCATTAAGAAAAATGGATCCTCATCTTGTCTGCTTTGAATTTTTTGAAGCTCCAGGTCTTTATTCACTGAGATCCCCTGTAAAATTGCTTTTGCAAAAGCATCCCAATTATCTGCATATGTTCTTGCAATAACTTGAACTTGCTCCTTAATATCGTCACACACAAGCTGGTCAAACTCTGCAATCATTTGAACTTCTGGCACTCTTTCATGCTTCATTTCTTGCTCGTAATACTCTAGGTAGCCGTTTGGATCATATTCACCATCAAACATTCATCTTTCATCGCACACTGCATCCAATGCTGCATTTAAAGCTTCTTATCTGCTTCTTTTTCTTCACGGATTCTACTTCATGCAATGATCCTTGCATCTTTTGCATCATCTTGGAAAAATCTGGAACTCCTGATTTTCCATTAGAAACATGTGTGATAAATTCTTCAAATAATTTCTTCATCTCCGCTGGAATCTCCATCTGCATCTCCCACCCCGGCTCGTTTTGCGTCGCGTTCACCAAAGATGTCGGGGGATATGTGTTCGCTACGTGAGCCGGGCAGGCGCTGGGCCTCTGGCTGTGGGAGGTGAGAAAGAGAAAGAACAAGAACAATTGATGCAACTGACTCTGGTAATCGCCGTAATCATCAATTAATTGATTAATATGTTTGAGTACAACTTAATCTTTAGCCAAGGCGGGCTAATAACAGCACCGTCACTTGGATCATCTGCTAACTAGGAGTTTAAGCTCCCGTTTTACAGAATTAATCGGGCCGTTAACGTCACCGGACTTAACAAAATGACTAATCAAACATTTGCTGATGACATTGATGGAAATTTTCTCCTGTCGCTTAATCTGCCTCAACTGACCTTAGGTTCTGTAAACTTTATCTTTCTATGTTGGTCTTTCCCTGCTTAGATAGCAGTCAAGAGCTTTCTGCAGTGCTCCTTTTCCTCACTTAACCTCATTTTCTCCTTGCCTTCTTGATCATGGCCGCTCATCTTATGCTCGATGAGAGAGAGACTTCATTTTTGCTTTGCCCCTCGTTCTGTCTTTCTTGCCTTGGCTTGCTCCGATCTTGGTTTCTTGTTTTATCGACTTTGCTCGGAATGCCCTTTTTCCTTGGCTTGATCAAGCTCTATTGCTTCCCATTGGCTTCGAGAACTAGCGAGAGAGATTTCCTATAGAAGGAGTTTGCCCCTTCCTTTCCTTTGCTTTCCTTGCTCGGAGAGAGCACGCCTTTTTTTGGTTGGATTGGAGATCGAGAGAGAGAGAGAGACAGAGAGAGAGAGAGATAGCCTTGCTCGGTCATCAGAGCTCTACTTCGAGAGCCTTCCTTCGAGTCTTTCTTTGAGCCTTGCTTCGGTCCTCGCCAAGCTCGAGCTTACCTCCTCCTTGGCTTTGTGCCCTCGAGGTCTTCGCCCTTCAATATGAGAGAGAGAACGAGAGGGATGGCAAGGCCCCCTTTGAGGTCGAGAGCCTTCCCCTCTCTTTGATAGCCCTCGTTAACTTGCAATACACCCTTCACTCGTTGGCTTGCAATACCCTCATGCCAAGACATCCCGCTATTAATAGTGTGTGCCCTCTTTTTGCAATGGCGCCGGCGTCATTGACGTTGACGGACGCAAAGCGGACCCCGAACCCCGACGGCCTCTAAAACGCCGGGGACCGAATGGCTCGCCTTGAGCCTGCCACGGTAAAGCGAACAGGGGCACCACCTAGCTTTGAGCGGCTAGGACGCAAAGCCCACGATGATATGAACACCGCAAGCCTACATACACACACACACACACACACACACACACACACACACACACACACACACACACACAGAGAGAGAGAGAGAGAGAGAGAGAGAGAGAGAGAGAGAGAGAGAGAGAGAGAGAGAGAGAGAGAGAGAGAGAGAGAGAGAGAGAGAGAGAGAGAGAGAGAACACTCGCAATTGATGAAAACAACCTCGGGGGTGTGAGGGTGAATTATTTCTGCAATATTTACAAGGTGGCATGCCATGGTGGTAGAGAGGTAGGGGGAAGAGATGGTGAAACCTACTTGGTGCGTTCTCTAGGGCGACTCAATGACTGCAAATGTTCATTGCCAAGAGCGTGCATACGTGTGTGCATCGACCATTGGAGTCGAGAGATGGGTGTGAGTCCCTTCGCATGGTGCAATTTCCAAGGCAAACCCAACACACAAGACCCTAAACCCTCTCCCCGTGATGGTGATGGTGTCAATCCCTCCTACTACACTCTACCCAATGCTTGGTTCCACATAAGTTGCCCCCCCCCCCCCCCCCCCGATAGTGACCTCTCAGTGCCAATTTATAGGTGTTGGCTGCTTGGATTATGGTAATCCCAGTGTGCTTAGGGTAATCTTAATCGGGGAGACAAAGCAAGTGGTGGGCCCGGAGTGGTTGACCCTTGCTTTGTTTTGGGGATGGTTATTAAAAGATGGGAATCTCTAGGTGGGCCTTTGTTATCGTCACTTAGAGAGAGGATATTTACAAAAGGGAAATTTACAATGGCTTGGGTGAAAACTAAAGATAATGGTAAAATAACCTAAAATTACTGAGATGGCATCGAGGTTGCGTGTAGCCGGAGAATGGCGAGCTGCCGATGCGTTGGTGTCAAGCGTACTTCTTTTCAGAGTCGGCCGGGGCATGCCTTCGGCGCATTTTCTATTTTTGTCGTTGGCGGCGCGTGCTTTGGATCCTTTTTCTTCCGTTTGTCGATGTCATAGGCGTTTATGCATGTGTGTATGTATGTATGTGTGGGAGCATGTGTGTGTGTATATCTTTTTTTCGTAGGTGAGTGCGTATATGTATATGTATGTGCGCATGCGTGCGTGGGAACACGGGAAAGGGGGGGGGGTTATATAATGTATATATATATATATATATATATATGTATAATTTATATATTTTTTCTCTCTTTTTTTCCTGTGGCGGATGGCGGACTGTTTGCGCATGGCGGAAGGAGAGGGGGTAGGAGTGTGGTGGGTGTGTGTGTGTGGGTGAGTGTGTGTGTGTGTGTGTTTCAACTGCTGCCGCAAGGCGAGTGTGTGTGGGTGTGTGGTATGCTGCGGACTGCGCACGAGAGAGTGTGTGTGAGTGAGTGGTATGCTGCGGACTGCGCATGGGAGAGAGAGGAGAGGTGGGGGAAGGTGTGGTGGGGTGTGTGTGTGTGTGCGTGAGTGTGTGTGTATGTGTGTGGCTGCTGCCGCAAGGCGAGAGAGAGAGAGAGAGAGAGAGAGAGAGAGAGAGAGAGGGGAGAGAGAGAGAGAGAGAGAGAGAGAGAGAGAGAGAGAGAGAGAGAGAGAGAGAGAGAGAGAGAGAGAGAGAGATTTGTGATGGCGGCATCCGGATGAGAAAGAGAGAGAGTTGGCGTGCTGCCGCAAGGCGTGAGAGGGAGAGAGGGAGGGTGAGGGGATAAGGGATAGAGAGAGAGTGTGAGGAGAGTGAGGGAGAGAGGGGGTATGGGGGGCATGGGTTTGTATGGGTAAGAGGGAGAGGGGGAGGGTGGTCCGTCTTGCATGGGCTTAAGGACGAAGGACAACTAAGTCAATGGGGGGGGAAATATATCCGCGGGCCGGGGGGGGAGGGAATGAGGCCGAAGGAGGGTGGGGAAGAGGGAGGGGGGGGGGGGGGTCGGTGGAGGGAATATTGGCGGGCCGAAGAGGGGGGGGGGGGGGGGGAGGGGTAGGATAGGGGGTTAGAGGGTAAAGGGTAATGGGAGAGGGGGGGTGAGTGTAAGGAGGGGGGGGGGGGGGGGGGGGGGGGGGGGGGGTGGTCTCACGCGGCTCACACCGAGGGAGCACGAGAGAGGGGTTGGGGGGGTTTCTTCTTAATTTCTGCCTTGCCGGGGAGGGTAAATCGGGGGGGGGGGGGGGGGGGAAGGAGGGGGAGGATGGTATGTAAAGAAAATGGGGGGGAGAGAGTGCAAGAGTTTTATCTGATGCCCGTGGGGCGGGGAAGGGAAAGATGAGTTACGGTGGGGGGGGTACTGAGAGTGGGGGGGGGGGGGGGGGGGGGGGGGGTGAAATGAGTTTTTTTTTTTCTTTTATTTTCCAAAAGCCGGCTATCAACGTGGCATGGGAACCATCTCCATGACGTGGCAGGTCAAATCCGGACCAGCGCAGATTTCGCTGCATCTTGGACCGAATGTGTGCGCGCTACCGAGTTATGCCTTTCTCCTTCTTGCTCGACATCGCCCGATGCTCGCTGTTGCCGGCGCGAGTTTCCCTCTCCCCCTGCGCTCTGCCCCCCGTCATCTGCCCGCCATGAAGGCTTCTTCTTTGTTTTTCTTTCCCCATCCACACACTAAGCCCTTAATTCTTCTTTTGGGCGGCCAAGGTTGTGGCATTGGGCGGCCTCACATTCTCTCTTCCCATTTGCTCAAAATGTCAGGGGCCTCATTACCATTTCCATTCTGAGAGTATCCAGATACCATTCCAAATGATAGCATCCTCTTTAACAATGCTATCAAACAAAAGCCTTGCAGCTAATACTCGACCACACTTACTATACATATTCACGAGCAAGGTGACCATAATCACATTTAGCTTTGAACCTGTACCTATGAATTGAGCATGCAACTGAGCACCTTTTGTTACAGCTCCGACATTTGCGCAAGCTGAAAGAACGCTTGTAAAAGTAACTTTGTTTGGTATAACCCTTCATTATGCATAATCTCATAAAGCTGTATGGCATCTCTATCATCCCCATGTTGCATATGTGCAGTAATAATGGCATTCTAAAACCTGGACGTAAGACAAAAACTCCCAGGTGAGACACCAACCAAGCCGACCAGACCGGTATGGAACGGCCCCCGGTGAATCTTAAACGGCCAATATCTTGGCGACGAGACTCCGATCACTGATCTGAAAAGACCGACGAGCTCCAGAAAATGAGCACTTCATGCCCGTGCATTCATTTCATTTATGTCACATCAGTTGCAGTTGCCCAATCCGGTACGGATCTGCAATCGACTTGAACTTCAAACTGCCATAACTTCCTCCTTGTAGCTCCAATCAACGAGCCGTTAAGACAGACCGGTAGAGCACTTCAAGCACTGCAGTTCTAGATCATAATCTCCTATTTGTGTTCACTTCAAGAAGAATCATTTTTGGCATCATTAAGGAATCTTTTGGCTCTTTTAAGCCGCATCTAGCATACATTAATCATTAAACTTGGCCTGTTATCAAGCCCTGATCACTGCTCAGTAAATGTGTAGGCTTCAAAGAAGCTTAGCTTGCATTTCTCTGCTCTTTTTCTCATCATGGCAGCGGAGCTGCAAGACAACGCATCACAAAAATTTTCCTTCATCTGAGAACACAATTGCATGATGCTTAAAAGGATCTCAAAAATTCACAACAGGAGCTAGAAGCCTCAACGGTATTGCAAGCAAGCAATGTGAAGGTCAACCCAATTGTTGTGGCGATACGATAGAAGCTGCATGATGCTATCAATGAACTGCAAACTTTATCACAGAGGTGTGATCTAAATGCAAAGAGAAAAATGGAGCTCGAGGTGAAAATTGACACAATGAAAGAGACACTCAATGATTTGAGGTGTCCTCTGTGAGGGACACTCAAGTTGATAGTTACATTGACATAACTCTCA
>NC_140932.1:181053577-181115767 GCF_014529385.1 Adiantum capillus-veneris | reverse complement strand
CTAGTTCACTTGCTCGCGGGTGGGCGTGTTCGAACCTCGAACGTCTCGGTTGTCACCACAAATGCTCTATCAACCACGCTAGCGCGCGTCGATGTCCATGTCATGTGATGTCCATGGCATGACACATGATCCACACCCTAGTTTAAGCACCCCTAGTTCACCCACCCCTAGCTTATCCGCCCCTAGTTCACCCTCAGTTCACCCCTAGTTCACCCATCCCCAGTTCACCCCTAGTTCACTTTATGATTAGACGGCGGAGATTAAAGCTGCCTCGCGCCTTCAAAATTTGAGCCCTAGATCCCCTCTGGCCTAGAACCGTGCCATTTAGTGACGAGGACCGCATACCTAGTTAGGTACGTGTGGGGGTAGGGGACCACCGGCCCCACACTGGACCAGTGGTCCCTTGCCCCAATCATACCTAGCTAAGTATCCGGCGTCTCCCTCACACCTTCAGCCTCAGAGAAGCTCATGATGTTAAGATAAATCACAATGTGGGAAATTGTCCAAAAACTTCTTGTAATATATACGTCGGGGTTTGAATGCTTTAATTGTCCTATTTGATCTTTCGCATGAACCGTTTTTCCAACAAGTTCTGTGTGTGTGTGTGTGTGTGTGTGTGTGTGTGTGGGGCTGGATGAATAGAGAATGCTATGCTATATTTTATATGTGCAGGATACGGAAGCTGAAGGAGGAGGTGGAGTCGCTGTTCATGGAAATCATCGAGGGTCGCGCAGGCGAGGAGCAGCACTGCAAGCCATGGCAGGACATATTGATGATGAGGATGGGCAGCAGAAGAATGATTATTATGGGCAGGACCTGTTAGGGCTGATGCTGGCAGAGATGGAAGCGGCAAGCTAGAAGCTGCGCCTCCACTGCGCGGCCAGCGTCGTCGGCGTCAGCAGCTGGGCCGGATGTATACCTCTCGGCAGCTAATGGACGAATGCAAGACTTTCTTCTTCACCGGCCACGAGACGACGTGGCTGTTGCTGACATGGACGTTCATGCTCTTGGCCTCCAACCCCACTTGGCAGCATCGTGCCCGCCAGGAGGCTCTGCTCTTCCTGCACCAGCATGGCCGACATGCCCCGACTTCGACATCGAGCAGCTGCTTAGCAGGCTTAAAGTGGGATAAGCACGGTCTCACACAACACACACACACACACACACACACACACACACTACACACACACACACACACACACACACCACACACACACACACACACACACCACACAGAGAGAAGAGAGAGAGAGAGAGAGAGAGAGAGCGAGAGAGTGAGAGAGAGAGAAGAGAGAGAGAGAGAGAGAGAGGAGAGAGAGAGAGGAGAGGAGAGAGAGAGAGAGAGAGAGAGAGAGAGAGAGAGAGAGAGAGAGTCTACTTAGCTTTCAAGCATAAATTTTTCTTTGGAGGATTTGGACAGGGGGCCTCCCTCTTGGAGAGCACTTAGTAGGAAAGAGGATGTCTGCAACTAGAAACAACTAAACACCTGTTTCGGAATTGCCCTGTACTGCATGCTTTGCCTGGTGGGGATGTTTATATGATATATATATCTTTTATTGGAAGATTAAAGTTACAAAGTTCATGCTTTTATTTGGTACAATCCAAACTTCATCCTTGGCTTGGACTTGTATATGTATTGGTTTTCTCAGAGTATGGATGCTTTCTTTTTTGTGGATTTCCAGAAACTCTGCTTTGTTTGATGGGCACAACTTTTGCAGTCTCGCTTTGATGATGAGAATGGGCAGCAGAAGAATGATTATTATGGGCAGGACCTGTTAGGGCTGATGCTGGCAGAGATGGAAGCGGCCAAGCTAGAAGCTGCGCCTCCACTGTGCGGCCAGCGTCGTCGGCGTCAGCAGCTGGGCGGATGTATACCTCTCGGCAGCTAATGGACGAATGCAAGACTTTCTTCTTCACCGACCACGAGACGACGTGGCTGTTGCTGACATGGACGTTCATGCTCCTGGCCTCCAACCCCACTTGGCAGCATCGTGCCCGCTAGGAGGCTCTGCTCTTCCTACACGAGCATGGCGACATGCCGACTTCGACATGCTTAGCAGGCTTAAAGTGGTAAGCACTGTCACACACAACACACACACACACACACACACACACACACACACACACACACACAACACACACACACACACACAACACACACAGAGAGAGAGAGAGAGAGAGAGAGAGAGAGAGAGATGGAGAGAGAGAGAGAGAGAGGAGAGAGAGAGAGAGAGAGAGAGAGAGAGAGAGAGAGAGAGAGAGAGAGTTTACTTAGCTTTCAAGAATAAAGTTTTCCTTTGGAGGATTTGGACAGGGGGCCTCCCTCTTGGAGAGCACTTAGCAAGGAAGAGGATGTTTGCAGCTAGAAGAAACAACTAAACACGTGTTTCGGAAATTGCCCTGTACTGCATGCCTTGCCTGGTGGGGATGTTTATATGATATATATATCTTTTTTTGGAAGATTAAAGTTACAAAGTTCATGCTTTTATTTGGTGCAATCCAAACTTCATCCCTGGCTTGGACTTGTATATGTATTGGTTTTCTCAGAGTATGGATGCTTTCTTTTTTGTGGATTTCCAGAAACTCTGCTTTGTTTGATGGGCACAACTTTTGCAGTCTGCTTTGCCTAGGAAGTCATCAGGGATAAGTTGTTTGAAGACAGCCTGACCCGAGAGAGAGGAGAGAGAGAGAGATGAGAGACGAGAGAGAGAGAGAGACGAGAGAGAGAGAGAGAGAGAGAGAGAAGAGAGAGAGAGATGAGGAGAGAGAATGAGAGAGAGAGAGAGAGAGAGAGAGAGATGTACCCATTAAAGCAAGGTATGAAACATCTAACATGCTTGACGTTAAATGTGGAAACTTGTCTGCTCTAAGTTGGTATAGAATGACATAATTAGGTACACTGGGAATTCTCTAGGGATTGAAATTTTTCTTTGACAAAAGATATTCATAAAACCCCTCTACACACTATGAATTAAAAGACCCCTTTTATTCCATAAACCTGCACTTAAAATAAAAAAAAAAAATCACTTTTACACGTTCCCTCTTGTATATACAATTTTTTAACACTTTGAATATATAAAAACCCCTCCAACCAAACTCACGTGCTACACTTATATATTTTAAGGTGAACCTTGGCCTTCTGACCATAAGGTTTAAATATGGCCAAGGGTTCTATTTTACTATATATTGTAAAATGAAAAGAGAAACTTGATGAATTGTGGGTCTTTTAAGGAGATCATCAGCTATATTAGAAAACTACTTAAGACTTGGGGCAAAAGCATCAAGACAACGATGCCTGCCTGACTCTATTGTTCTTTGGAACTATTTTTGAAAGCTCGAAAACAAAAAGTAGTGGATGTCATAGATATTTGATATTGTATATATAACAGTAAATACATAAAGAGTTCTTCTCATGTACTTAGTACATGGCTGTGGTCCTATAGTTATGACCTAATGTGTTTCTAAAATAGTCTTGTGTTTCATCGAGCTAATTGAGTATAAACATAACTTGGGATGTAAGTTGGAGGGACATATCTACTTTGTTTGAAGCAGGTGAGTGTTATCAGGTTCAAGAAAGAGTATCTCAAAGCGGCCAAGCTAGAAGCTGCGCCTCCACTGTGCGGCCAGGTCGCTCGTTCGACAGTCGGGATAGCCGGATGACCGGATGTACTCATTCTCGGCAGCTAATGGACGAATGCAAGACTTTCTTCTTCACCGGCCACGAGACGACGTGGCTGTTGTTGACATGGACGTTCATGCTCCTGGCTCCAACCCCACTTGGCAGCATCGTGCCCGCAGGAGGCTTACTCTTCCTACACGAGCATGGCGACATGCCGACTTCGACATGCTTAGCAGGCTTTAATGTGGTAAGCACTGCACACACACACACACACACACACACACATAGAGAGAGAGAGAGAGACGAGACGAGAGAGAGAGAGAGAGAGGAGAGAGAGAGAGAGAGAGAGAGAGAGAGAGAGAGAGAGAGAGAGAGAGAGAGAGTGGAGAGAGAGAAGAGAGAGAGAGAGAGAGAGAGAGAGAGAGAGAGAGAGAGAAAGTCTACTTAGCTTTCAAGCATAAAGTTTTCCTTTGGAGGATTTGGACAGGGGGGCCTCCCTCTTGGAGAGCACTTAGCAAGGAGAGGATGTCTGCAACTAGAAACAACTAAACACCTGTTTCGGAATTGCCCTGTACTGCATGCCTTGCCTGGTGGGGATGTTTATATGATATATATATCTTTTATTGGAAGATTAAAGTCACAAAGTTCATGCTTTTATTTGGTGCAATCCAAACTTCATCCCTGGCTTGGACTTGTATATGTATTGGTTTTCTCAGAGTATGGATGCTTTCTTTTTTGTGGATTTCCAGAAACTCTGCTTTGTTTGATTGGCACAACTTTTGCAGTCTCGCTTTGCCTAGGAAGCTCATCAGGGATAAGTTGTTTGAAGACAGCCTAGACCCCGAGAGAGAGAGAGAGAGAGAGAGAGAGAGAGAGAGAGAGAGAGAGAGAGATGTACCCATTAAAGCAAGGTATGAAACATCTAACATGCTTGACGTTAAATCCTGGAAACTTGTCTGCTCTAAGTTGGTATAGAATGACATAATTAGGTACACTGGGAATTCTCTAGGGATTGAAAGTTTTCTTTGACAAAAGATATTCATAAAACCCCTCTACACACTATGAATTAAAAGACCCCTTTTATTCCATAAACCTGTACTTAAAATAAATAAAAAAATCACTTTTACACGTTCCCTCTTGTATATACAATTTTTTAGCACTTTGAAATATAAAAACCCCTCCAACCAAACTCACGTGCTACACTTATATATTTTAAGGTGAACCCTTGGCCTTCTGACCATAAGGTTGTAAATATGGCCAAGGGTTCTATTTTACTATATATTGTAAAATGAAAAGAGAAACTTGATGAATTGTGGGTCTTTTAAGGAGATCATCAGCTATATTAGAAAACTACTTAAGACTTGGGGCAAAAGCATCAAGACAACTATGCCTGCCTGACTCTATTGTTCTTTGGAACTATTTTTGAAAGCTCGAAAACAAAAAGTAGTGGATGTCATAGATATTTGATATTGTATATATAACAGTAAATACATAAAGAGTTCTTCTCATGTACTAGTACATGGCTGTGGTCCTATAAGTTATGACCTAATGTGTTTCTAAAATAGTCTTGTGTTTCATCGAGCTAATTGAGTATAAACATAACTTGGGATGTAAGTTGGAGGACATATCTACTTTGTTTGAAGCAGGTGAGTGTTATCAAGTTCAAGAAAGAGTATCTCAAAGCTTCTCAAAGTTTTTAATAGAGGTCAAGAAAGTTTCTAACATAGTGTATTTTTATGTGCAGTAAGGTATGATTCTATTGGAGTCCCTACGACTTTACACGCCTGCCACACTTCTTGCAAGAGAGGCTTTCTCAAGTATAAAGGTTGGAGATCTTGAAATTCCAAAGGGGTTATCGGTGTGGGTACCTGTGCTTGCAATCCACCATGACAAGACCATATGGGGAGAAGATGCTGATGAGTTCAAGCCGGAGCGTTTTTCAAAGGGAGTAGCGAAAGCTTGCAAAAATCCAATGGCCTTTATGGCCTTCTCTTTTGGACCTCGAAATTGTGTTGGACAAAACTTTGCAATGATGGAGGCTAAGATTGTTCTTTGCATGCTCCTTTCACAATTCACATTTCATCTCTCTCCTTCGTATAGAGATGCTCCTATTTGTATCCTCACCTTGCAACCTAAGCATGGTGTACCTATCATTTTTCGACATTTTAGACCGTGATAACATTAAATCTTGTCAAAACTATTAATTGTTGAACATGACTTGAGAGGCATCAATCTATACACTAAAGCTATACATCCTTAGAGAAAGCAATTTGTAGCTAGTGGCCATACTTTGTACAAATACAATGGACATGCAATTATACAATTTTCACTTATTGAGCATGACCGTGTGAAAGCACCAAGGGCCTTTGAAAGGGAACAATCTGATCTAGCACTAATTGATATAAATGATTGAGCACACTACAAGAGATCACTTAAATTTTGACGTCAGATTATTGACGTCGACAATGGCGGGCGTCGGATATATGTGTAGATAAATCTGGAGGAAAATCAAGTTTTTTTTTACAAAAAAAATTCAGATTTTTGACGTGTAAACAATGCACACCGATGTGCAAGTCTATGTCTATACCGGTGCGTATACCGACGCTTGTACCGATACACATACTGACATCTACATCGGTGAATCCTGCAAAAATAGAACCGCAAGTTTCTCTTGCGTATTTTGCGCCTTTCTTCTCTTCTTTTGTTACCCTCCTCCTCCTCACTTTCTGCAGATCTGCTGCCTCACGATTTGTTGGAGTTGAGATTTTCACTTGTATGCTGCTCCCCATCAACAAGGTAAGCTTCTTTTCAAGTTTCCTTGTGGATTTGTTTACTTTTGTGTTTTGTGTAACATAGTGTGTGTGTGTGTGTGTTTGCAGGTTTGAGAACATTTTGCCACTTGTTTCTTGCTCAAATTATAGGCCGCATGTGAGTGCTTTAACATTCTTTTTTGTTGCATACACAAATACACACACACATTGACATAAACATACACGCAAGTAAATAAAAATGCACATTAAGCAATATAAACACACTATATATGACTAGGGGTGAACTAGGGGTGAACTCGGGGCAAAAATGGCGCCCCAAGTTCACTCCTAGTTCACCCCCGCCTAGTTCACCCCTAGTTCACCCCTAATTCACCTGCCTCGCGGGGTGTGGGTCGAACCTCGAACGTCTCGATTGTCACACGAATGCTCTATCACCACGCTAGCGCGCGTCGATGTCCATGTTGGCATGACACATGATCACACCCTAGTTTAAACACCCCTAGTTCACCCACCCCTAGCTTATCCGCCCCTAGTTCACCCTCAGTTTACCCCTAGTTCACCCATCCCCAGTTCACCCCTAGTTCACTTTATGATCTGATAGCGGAGATTAAAGCTTCCTCGCGCCTTCAAATTTGAGCCCTAGATCCCCGCTGGCCTAGAACCGTGCCATATAGTGACGAGGACCGCATACCTAGTTAGGTACGAGTGGGGGTAGGGGACCACCGGCCCTACACTCGAGCGGTGGTCCCTTGCCCCAAGCATACCTAGCTAAGTATCCGGCGCCTCCCTCACACCTTCAGCCTCAGAGAAGCTCATGATGTAGAGATAAATCACAATGTGGGAAATTGTCCAAAACTTCTTGTAATATATACGTCGGGGTTTGAATGCTTTAATTGTCCTATTTTGATCTTTCGCATGAACCGTTTTTTCAAACTAGTTCTGTGTGTGTGTGTGGGGTTGGATGAATAGAGAATGCTATGCTATATTTTATATGTGCAGGATACGGAAGTTGAAGGAGGAGGTGGAGTCGCTGTTCATGGAAATCATCGAGGGTCGCCGGGCAGCAGCACTGCAAGCCATGGCAGGACATATTGATGATGAGGATGGGCAGCAGAAGAATGATTATTATGGGCAGGACCTGTTAGGGCTGATGTTGGCAGAGATGGAAGCCGCCAAGCTAGAAGCTGCGCCTCCACTGTGCGGCCAGCATCGTCGGCGTCAGCAGCTGGGCCGGATGTATACCTCTCGGCAGCTAATGGACAAATGCAAGACTTTCTTCTTCACCGGCCACGAGACGACGTGGCTGTTGCTGACATGGACGTTCATGCTCCTGGCCTCCAACCCCACTTGGCAGCATCGTGCCCGGCAGGAGGCTCTGCTCTTCCTACACGAGCATGGGGACATGCCTGACTTCGACATGCTTAGCAGGCTTAAAGTGGTAAGCACTGTCACACACACACACACACACACACACACACACACACACACACACACACACACACACACAGAGAGAGAGAGAGAGAGAGAGAGAGAGAGAGAGAGAGAGAGAGAGAGAGAGAGAGAGAGAGAGAGAGAGAGAGAGAGTCTACTTAGCTTTCAAGCATAAAGTTTTCCTTTGGAGTATTTGGACAGGGGGCCTCCCTCTTGGAGAGCACTTAGCAAGGAAGAGGATGTCTGCAACTAGAAACAACTAAACACTTGTTTCGGAATTGCCCTGTACTGCATGCCTTGCCTGGTGGGGATGTTTATATGATATATATATCTTTTATTGGAAGATTAAAGTCACAAAGTTCATGCTTTTATTTGGTGCAATCCAAACTTCATCCCTGGCTTGGACTTGTATATGTATTGGTTTTCTCAGAGTATGGATGCTTTCTTTTTTGTGGATTTCCAGAAACTCTGCTTTGTTTGATGGGCACAACTTTTGCAGTCTCGCTTTGCCTAGGAAGCTCATCAGGGATAAGTTGTTTGAAGACAGCCTAGACCCAGAGAGAGAGAGAGAGAGAGAGAGAGAGAGAGAGAGAGAGAGAGAGAGAGAGAGAGAGAGAGAGAGAGAGATGTACCCATTAAAGCAAGGTATGAAACATCTAACATGCTTGACGTTAAATCCTGGAAACTTGTCTGCTCTAAGTTGGTATAGAATGACATAATTAGGTACACTGGGAATTCTCTAGGGATTGAAAGTTTTCTTTGACAAAAGATATTCATAAAACCCCTCTACACACTATGAATTAAAGGACCCTTTTATTCCATAAACCTGTACTTAAAATAAATAAAAAAATCACTTTTACACGTTCCCTCTTGTATATACAATTTTTTAACACTTTGAAATATAAAAACCCCTCCAACCAAACTCACGTGCTACACTTATATATTTTAAGGTGAACCCTTGGCCTTCTGACCATAAGGTTGTAAATATGGCCAAGGGTTCTATTTTACTATATATTGTAAAATGAAAAGAGAAACTTGATGAATTGTGGGTCTTTTAAGGAGATCATCAGCTATATTAGAAAACTACTTAAGACTTGGGGCAAAAGCATCAAGACAACGATGCCTGCCTGACTCTATTGTTCTTTGGAACTATTTTTGAAAGCTCGAAAACAAAAAGTAGTGGATGTCATAGGTATTTGATATTGTATATATAACAGTAAATACATAAAGAGTTCTTCTCATGTACTAGTACATGGCTGTGGTCCTATAAGTTATGACCTAATGTGTTTCTAAAATAGTTTTGTGTTTCATCGAGCTAATTGAGTATAAACATAACTTGGGATGTAAGTGGGAGGACATATCTACTTTGTTTGAAGCAGGTGAGTGTTATCAGGTTCAAGAAAGAGTATCTCAAAGCTTCTCAAAGTTTTTAATAGAGGTCAAGAAAGTTTCTAACATAGTGTATTTTTATGTGCAGTTAGGTATGATTCTATTGGAGTCCCTACGACTTTACACGCCTGCCACACTTCTTGCAAGAGAGGCTTTCTCAAGTATAAAGGTTGGAGATCTTGAAATTCCAAAGGGGTTATCGGTGTGGGTACCTGTGCTTGCAATCCACCATGACAAGACCATATGGGGAGAAGATGCTGATGAGTTCAAGCCGGAGCGTTTTTCAGAGGGAGTAGCGAAAGCTTGCAAAAATCCAATGGCCTTTATGCCCTTCTCTTTTGGACCTCGAAATTGTGTTGGACAAAACTTTGCAATGATGGAGGCTAAGATTGTTCTTTGCATGCTCCTTTCACAATTCACATTTCATCTCTCTCCTTCATATAGACATGCTCCTATTTGTATCCTCACCTTGCAACCTAAGCATGGTGTGCCTATCATTCTTCGACATTTTAGACCGTGATAACATTAAATCTTGTCAAAACTATTAATTGTTGAACATGACTTGAGAGGCATCAATCTATACACTAAAGCTATACATCCTTAGAGAAAGCAATTTGTAGCTAGTGGCCATACTTTGTACAAATAGAATGGACATGCAATTGTACAATTTTCACTTATTGAGCATGACCGTGTGAAAGCACCAAGGGCCTTTGAAAGGGAACAATCTGATTTAGCACTAATTGATATAAATGATTGAGCACACTACAAGAGATCACTTAAATTTTGACGTCAGATTATTGACGTCGACAATGGCGGGCGTCGGATATATGTGTAGATAAATCTGGAGGAAAATCAAGTCTTTTTTTACAAAAAAAATTCAGATTTTTGACGTGTAAACAGTGCACACCGATGTGCAAGTCGATGTCTATACCGGTGCGTATACCGACGCTTGTACCGATACACATACTGACATCTACATCGGTGAATCCTGCAAAAATAGAACCGCAAGTTTCTCTTGCGTATTTTGCGCCTTTCTTCTCTTCCTTTGTTACCCTCCTCCTCCTCACTTTCTGCAGATATGCTGCCTCACGATTTGTTGGAGTTGAGATTTTCACTTGTATGCTGCTCCCCATCAACAAGGTAAGCTTCTTTTCAAGTTTCCTTGTGGATTTGTTTACTTTTGTGTTTTGTGTAACATAGTGTGTGTGTGTGTGTGTGTGTGTGTTTGCAGGTTTGAGAACATTTTGCCAATTGTTTCTTGCTCAAATTATAGGCCGCATGTGAGTGCTTTAACATTCTTTTTTGTTGCATACAAAAATACACACACACATTGACATAAACATACACGCAAGTAAATAAAAATGCACATTAAGCAATATAAACACACTATATATGACTAGGGGTGAACTAGGGGTGAACTCGGGGCAAAAATGGCGCCCCAAGTTCACTCCTAGTTCACCCCTAGTTCACCTGCCTCGCGGGGTGTGGGTCGAACCTCGAACGTCTCGGTTGTCACACGAATGCTCTATCACCACGCTAGCGCGCGTCGATGTCCATGTTGGCATGACACATGATCACACCCTAGTTTAAACACCCCTAGTTCACCCACCCCTAGCTTATCCGCCCCTAGTTCCACCCCTAGTTCACCCATCCACAGTTCACCCCTAGTTCTCTTTATGATCCGATAGCAGAGATTAAAGCTTCCTCGCGCCTTCAAATTTGAGCCCTAGATCCCCTCTGGCCTAGAACCGTGCCATATAGTGACGAGGACTGCATACCTAGTTAGGTACGAGTGGGGGTAGGGGACCACCGGCCCTACACTGGACCGGTGGTCCCTTGCCCCAATCATACCTAGCTAAGTATCTGGCGCCTCCCTCACACCTTCAGCCTCAGAGAAGCTCATGATGTTGAGATAAATCACAATGTGGGAAATTGTCCAAAACTTCTTGTAATATATACGTCGGGGTTTGAATTCTTTAATTGTCCTATTTTGATCTTTCGCATGAACCGTTTTTTCAAACAAGTTGTGTGTGTGTGTGTGTGTGTGTGTGTGTGGGGTTGGATGAATAGAGAATGCTATGCTATATTTTATATGTGTAGGATACGGAAGTTGAAGGAGGAGGTGGAGTCGCTGTTCATGGAAATCATCGAGGGTCGCCGGGCAGCAGCACTGCAAGCCATGGCAGGACATATTGATGATGAGGATGGGCAGCAGAAGAATGATTATTATGGGCAGGACCTGTTAGGGCTGATGCTGGCAGAGATGGAAGCGGCCAAGCTAGAAGCTGCGCCTCCACTGTGCGGCCAGCGTCGTCGACGTCAGCAGCTGGGCCGGATGTATACCTCTCGGCAGCTAATGGACGAATGCAAGACTTTCTTCTTCACCGGCCACGAGACGACGTGGCTGTTGTTGACATGGACGTTCATGCTCCTGGCCTCCAACCCCACTTGGCAGCATCGTGCCCGCCAGGAGGCTCTACTCTTCCTACACGAGCATGGCGACATGCCCGACTTCGACATGCTTAGCAGGCTTAAAGTGGTAAGCACTGTCACACACACACACACACACACACACACACATAGAGAGAGAGAGAGAGAGAGAGAGAGAGAGAGAGAGAGAGAGAGAGAGAGAGAGAGAGAGAGAGAGAGAGAGAGAGAGAGAGAGAGAGAGAGAGAGAGAGAGAGAGAGAGAGAAAGTCTACTTAGCTTTCAAGCATAAAGTTTTCCTTTGGAGGATTTGGACAGGGGGCCTCCCTCTTGGAGAGCACTTAGCAAGGAAGAGGATGTCTGCAACTAGAAACAACTAAACACCTGTTTCGGAATTGCCCTGTACTGCATGCCTTGCCTGGTGGGGATGTTTATATGATATATATATCTTTTATTGGAAGATTAAAGTCACAAAGTTCATGCTTTTATTTGGTGCAATCCAAACTTCATCCCTGGCTTGGACTTGTATATGTATTGGTTTTCTCAGAGTATGGATGCTTTCTTTTTTGTGGATTTCCAGAAACTCTGCTTTGTTTGATTGGCACAACTTTTGCAGTCTCGCTTTGCCTAGGAAGCTCATCAGGGATAAGTTGTTTGAAGACAGCCTAGACCCGAGAGAGAGAGAGAGAGAGAGAGAGAGAGAGAGAGAGAGAGAGAGAGAGAGAGAGATGTACCCATTAAAGCAAGGTATGAAACATCTAACATGCTTGACGTTAAATCCTGGAAACTTGTCTGCTCTAAGTTGGTATAGAATGACATAATTAGGTACACTGGGAATTCTCTAGGGATTGAAAGTTTTCTTTGACAAAAGATATTCATAAAACCCCTCTACACACTATGAATTAAAAGACCCCTTTTATTCCATAAACCTGTACTTAAAATAAATAAAAAAATCACTTTTACACGTTCCCTCTTGTATATACAATTTTTTAGCACTTTGAAATATAAAAACCCCTCCAACCAAACTCACGTGCTACACTTATATATTTTAAGGTGAACCCTTGGCCTTCTGACCATAAGGTTGTAAATATGGCCAAGGGTTCTATTTTACTATATATTGTAAAATGAAAAGAGAAACTTGATGAATTGTGGGTCTTTTAAGGAGATCATCAGCTATATTAGAAAACTACTTAAGACTTGGGGCAAAAGCATCAAGACAACTATGCCTGCCTGACTCTATTGTTCTTTGGAACTATTTTTGAAAGCTCGAAAACAAAAAGTAGTGGATGTCATAGATATTTGATATTGTATATATAACAGTAAATACATAAAGAGTTCTTCTCATGTACTAGTACATGGCTGTGGTCCTATAAGTTATGACCTAATGTGTTTCTAAAATAGTCTTGTGTTTCATCGAGCTAATTGAGTATAAACATAACTTGGGATGTAAGTTGGAGGACATATCTACTTTGTTTGAAGCAGGTGAGTGTTATCAAGTTCAAGAAAGAGTATCTCAAAGCTTCTCAAAGTTTTTAATAGAGGTCAAGAAAGTTTCTAACATAGTGTATTTTTATGTGCAGTAAGGTATGATTCTATTGGAGTCCCTACGACTTTACACGCCTGCCACACTTCTTGCAAGAGAGGCTTTCTCAAGTATAAAGGTTGGAGATCTTGAAATTCCAAAGGGGTTATCGATGTGGGTACCTGTGCTTGCAATCCACCATGACAAGACCATATGGGGAGAAGATGCTGATGAGTTCAAGCCGGAGCGTTTTTCAGAGGGAGTAGCGAAAGCTTGCAAAAATCCAATGGCCTTTATGCCCTTCTCTTTTGGACCTCGAAATTGTGTTGGACAAAACTTTGCAATGATGGAGGCTAAGATTGTTCTTTGCATGCTCCTTTCACAATTCACATTTCATCTCTCTCCTTCGTATAGACATGCTCCTATTTGTATCCTCACCTTGCAACCTAAGCATGGCGTGCCTATCATTCTTCGACATTTTAGACCGTGATAACATTAAATCTTGTCAAAACTATTAATTGTTGAACATGACTTGAGAGGCATCAATCTATACACTAAAGCTATACATCCTTAGAGAAAGCAATTTGTAGCTAGTGGCCATACTTTGTACAAATACAATGGACATGCAATTATACAATTTTCACTTATTGAGCATGACCGTGTGAAAGCACCAAGGGCCTTTGAAAGGGAACAATGTGATCTAGCACTAATTGATATAAATGATTGAGCACACTACAAGAGATCACTTAAATTAATTTCAGATTTTTGACGTGTAAACAGTGCACACCGATGTGCAAGTCGATGTCTATACCGGTGCGTATACCGACGCTTGTACCGATACACATACTGACATCTACATCGGTGAATCCTGCAAAAATAGAACCGCAAGTTTCTCTTGCGTATTTTGCGCCTTTCTTCTCTTCCTCTCTTACCCTCCTCCTCCTCACTTTCTGTAGATCTGCTGCCTCACGATTTGTTGGAGTTGAGATTTTCACTTGTATGCTGCTCCCCATCAACAAGGTAAGCTTCTTTTCAAGTTTCCTTGTGGATTTGTTTACTTTTGTGTTTTGTGTAACATAGTGTGTGTGTGTGTGTGTGTGTGTGTGTTTGCAGGTTTGAGAACATTTTGCCAATTGTTTCTTGCTCAAATTATAGGCCGCATGTGAGTGCTTTAACATTCTTTTTTGTTGCATACACAAATACACACACACACACACATTGACATAAAAATACACGCAAGTAAATAAAAATGCACATTATGCAGTATAAACACACTATATATGACTCATACACATTTTTTAATTCAAATTTTTTGTTTATTTTGTAAATAATATTAATTAAAAATCATCATCAACTAAAAAAGATAACGATATTTTATAGTTAAAAGAAAGATATATTTTGATTTATGTTATTTTATAATTATTTTTATTATGTTTTCATAAATAATTTTAGAAATTAAAAAATTATATTACTATTTTTGTAATTGAGACTTATCGTAGGCTATTCGATTAATTAGGTTTAGTCCTTTAACACTAACCGTTTAAGTAATAAGTGGTTTCATCGCTTAGGATTGGTTCGCATTTAGATCGATGAAGGTTAGACGTAGCTTAATTAGAGCGCTTAGTTGCTTATGTACTAAATTGTTTAGCCGGACCCGCTTAGTCCTACACACGGCTCGTCTAGTTTTGTTATTTGGTCACTTAGCGATTTAGGGCTAGTCGTGTAAGTTTAATTGGTATTCAAACAGTTTACTAGGGCTCGCCGCTTAAAGGTAACCGCTTAGGTTTTTAATCGCTTACCGCTCAGGACGGACTTCTTCGTATTTAGATCGTTGAAGGTTATACGCTTAGGGCTAACCGCTTAGTGTTAGCAGCAAAAGGACTTCAACAAACGAAGTAAAATAACGCAATTGGACTACAATAGCGCACATAGATTTAAAAAACGCAAATAGATTTCAATAACAAACTTATGTCAAACCGGTGCAAGAGTGACCATTTCTCTCTTGCATGTATTTACTTAATAGACTTCTTGAATGGTCAAAGTGAGTACAAACTGGCCGACCGGTCATAAATGGCCAAAGCTTATAAAAGAGCACTTGAATAATAGAATGTATATGAAATATATATCCGTTTACATAGGCTTAGATTGGTAAAGTCTTTTCCACATGTCAGCTACAATAAGTAGTAAAATATCAATTCCATTACATACCTCTTTGTTGGGAAGCACTATCCTCCAGTTGCAAAGATAAGAATTTGCAAACTATATTGGTCAAAGATAGTGATTAGTATTTTGTGTTAGAAACATCTCATAATAAAAATAAATAAATTATTAAACCAAACAACGTTATTTATGCATGTCGTCATCTATATAGTACCTATTCTAGTGTCCCATACCACTAGAATATGCAGTATATTGTGAGGTCCCCACCCCGCCGTCTCAAACGGCGGATCTGATGGTAAACCTGGTGGCCACTAGATCTATAGTGGAAGCAAACAAAGTGGTTCAGGGTTCATCTAGCGGACAATCTCTCATCACAAAGTGAGTTGAGTTCGAGCCTACTATCAACGCGATTAGGACTAGTTCAACATTGGAAATAGAACATGCCGAGCTAAATTTTTCCTAGTAGACATTCTTTCCTATTTCAAACAGTATATCCATGAACCGTTCTTTCCTACTTAGACTTTAATATACAATTGAATTAAAATGCCGAGGTTTTCGTCGGATTTGTCCTACATGTTAGGGATATGCTCTTTCCTAACTTATCATATGCAATGTTAAATTAAACAACTTGAATGAAAATGTGACCTACCTCCCACTTCCTCGTCAATGGCCCGTGAGATGGCCGGTACTTGGTCGTCCATGGGAGCTTTTCCTTTACCATTCACGTTGCTTCTTCCCGCCTCGCGGTCGTGGGTACCAACGAAGCGAGTTCTCTTAACCGGGGTCATTTTATACTCACTAATTAATTGACAACTTGGAGAAAAGAACTAATGTCCGAGAGTGCTATAATAATCAAGATGACAGATTGGAATCACTGAACAATCCCTCTTGTATGAGGGGTTAGATTTTCTTTAAGACATAGCAATTTTAGGGATAACACCTTACTTGTTCTATGGGAAGTGGCTCTAAAATTTAAATACTTAGCTTAGGTAATTAAGAATTTCAGATTTTTACTAATTAAATTACTAGAGATGTGAATTAAACATGCTCAATCACCTTCCTAAAGTAAGTAGAGAAATGTAGAATCATCATATACATAGGTGAGAGGATATTCCCTTCCTAGTGGCTTAATGACAGATTAATTTTCTTAATTACATCCTAATCTATGAATAAATTGAATCCAACTTAGTTACTCCAATATTGTGTGGTAATAGAATGAAATTGACCAAATCCACATCATTACCGGCTTGACAATTAATTACTATGCTGACTAGCGGGAGATTTCTTCTTACTAATCATGCATTTATCTATGATTAGGAGAGATTGATGGCTTGCATAATTAACTATTGGATGATGATTATGTAATAGAATAATGATATGGAGAATTAGAGAGCAGCTATTAAGAAATATAGCTATGATTAAGCATCATAGTTGAGGAATCAAGAGAATGATGGAGAGATTTGCAGCAAAACATAAATTAAATCGATATTATCGTGATTAGGGGTTGAAAAATCTACTCGAATTTCTTATCCAATGGAGTTCTCAAGATGAAAATTGGGTAGCACTTCCCTCCTTTGCTTCTTCTCCAAAAACTATGTGTGCCGGCAGCATCTCCCTAAGATGTGTGTACAAGTGTGTGTGTGTGTGTGTGAGCACACTCTTAATAGGCCTCTCCATGCTGAAAATCGACCTGGCTTGCTATTTGCATCTGAGAGCTACTCCACTTATGCATGGCAAGTCCAGTTACATGCCTACCAAGTTTCCAGTTAGCTAGTGTAACTGACTCTCACAATCACTCTCATGCATGGAAACTCTCCCACAACTCCCAAAAGAAGAGAGGGCGCCCCCTAGCTACTAAAGCAAGCTCTGAGTGGCCTGGGACCTGTTCCCACACAGCCTCGACCCCCGGTGCCTCCACGCACAACCTTAGGAAATTTTGGTTTTAGGCTAAAACGGGCCATACGAGTCGGATTTTAATGTCGTAAATTGCTATACTAAGTTCTAACTAAGGTGTATCTATCCGAATACCTGCCATATTTAGCAACCCTCGAGGTCCGAAAATGTATTTTTTTCAAATTCGGGGTATTGGTGTAGTTTTTTGAGACGGTCAAAACTAAACGGATTGGGTGACCAAAAACTTACTATTTTTGAAAAATTTTCACAAAAATTATTTCAATTCACATTTTGAAGCTTTAGAACATTCTAAACATCATGGCACCGTCAGAATTTGAAAAACTACCAAAAATAGTAACTTTTTTCATTATGTTCATTCCATGGTACAATGGTGCTCTTTCTGTTCGGGGTCAGAGACTTTACAACCTCCCCAACGTGAAGAATTTGAGATGTCCTCATTTCAAGAATGTGTTTGGGTAATCTTTTATGAGCGTTGGTTCGTCCTCCCAAGTTGCATCTTCTTCTGGGTAATCCTTCCACTTTACTAGATGCTACGGGATTGTTCTGTTGCATAACTTCCTTTCCCTTGTTTCGAGTACATAGTCCAGTTGGAGCTCGAGAACTCCTTGTGCTGGCATGACTATCTGATTTGAATCCAGGAGTTGATCAGGATTAGGGATGTAGGGTTTGAGTAAGCTGACGTGGAATACATCATGAACCTTCAAGTTTGTAGGTAACTTTAGCTTGTAGGCCTGGTCACTCACAACCTTAACGATCTCGAATGGTCCACAATACCTTGGGCTTAGCTTCTTGTATCTGCCTAGTGATAAGTTGTATTTGCCTAGTGATAAGTTGATTTTCTTCGGTCGGACTTGCAGAAAAACCTTTCTTCTTCTTTGAAAGTTCTTTCCGAACGGTTCTTATCTGCAAGGTGCTTTTGTCTATCCTGAGCTGCCCGAATGTCTTGGCGAAAAGCTCTAGTCTAAGCTTCCATATCTTCTAACATCTTTCTAGAGGCTTCTATCCTGATGGTTGGATTCGAGAAGTTCAATGGTGCTAAACAGTCCTGTCCATAAAGAGCTTTAAAGGGTGACATTGCAATGCTTCTGTGTTCGGAAGAATTATAAGCATATTCTACCAAAGGAAGATATTGTAACCACTTCTTTGGCTCTTGCGAACAATAGGCCCTGAGAATGTCCTCAATAACTTGATTAACTCTTTCAGTCTGCCCATCTGTCTGCGGATGATGCGCTGTACTGAAGGCTAATTGTGACCCAATAGATTGGAAAAGCGAAGTCCAAAATTTTGATGTAAACTTGCTATCTCTATCACTGACGATACGCTTGGGTAAACCATGTAACTTAAAAATCTCCTTGATGAATACCCGGCTAATATCCGAAGCAGTAAAGGTTGTCTTTACAGGTATTAGATAAGCCACTTTTGTGAGCATATCAACAACCACAAAAACAGAGTCATAACCTCTTATAGAAGGTAATCCTCTAAGAACGTCCATACTGATGCATTCCCATTTCATCCAGTGTTAGGTGCAGTGGAATGAATGTTGTATTTTCTCAAGATTAGTGATCTTTATTGCTCAAGGTTCCGTTTAGTTCTTTAGGTAAAGAGAGATATTTCCGTCTTGTAGAGTGTTGTGGTCACGAATAAAGTGAGTGGATATTGTGTGTGCAAGTGAATGAAACTTAGAGAAGGAGAGAGAAGAGATACGACACCGAGAGGTTGTAAAACCCTCCTCCGAAGGCCCCACTCTCGTTGGCGAGAGTGGTCTAACTTTGATTGCACAAAGGTCTACAATGTGTATGCAATGGACTGATGCAATGGGGCTATGCCGACGACGACGACGACGACGACGACGACGACGACGACGACTTCGTGGCTGGAAACTGTGATCTTCTATGGGCTGAATTCGGTGGCTGTTTCGAGGCTGAAAATGACTATTTTTCTTGTTGCTTTACTGGCTGAAAATGATTGTTTGTGTCGGGGGTGTTGTGTCTGCTAAGCTACGTTTTTATACTGAATTGCACCTGTTGAAAATGCTGCCCAAGCTGAGGAAAACCTGCTGAAAAACGCTGGTCTGGAAGGGGTTAAATCGGCTAATTTGATGCAAAGGCCTAGCGTTAGTAAAATGCTGCTAATTAGGTTTAGTCCTTTAACACTAACCGTTTAAGTAATAAGTGGTTTCATCGCTTAGGATTGGTTCGCATTTAGATCGATGAAGGTTAGACGTAGCTTAATTAGAGCGCTTAGTTGCTTATGTACTAAATTGTTTAGCCGGACCCGCTTAGTCCTACACACGGCTCGTCTAGTTTTGTTATTTGGTCACTTAGCGATTTAGGGCTAGTCGTGTAAGTTTAATTGGTATTCAAACAGTTTACTAGGGCTCGCCGCTTAAAGGTAACCGCTTAGGTCTTTAATCGCTTACCGCTCAGGACGGACTTCTTCGTATTTAGATCGTTGAAGGTTATACGCTTAGGGCTAACCGCTTAGTGTTAGCAGCAAAAGGACTTCAACAAACGAAGTAAAATAACGCAATTGGACTACAATAGCGCACATAGATTTAAAAAACGCAAATAGATTTCAATAACAAACTTATGTCAAACCGGTGCAAGAGTGACCATTTCTCTCTTGCATGTATTTACTTAATAGACTTCTTGAATGGTCAAAGTGAGTACAAACTGGCCGACCGGTCATAAATGGCCAAAGCTTATAAAAGAGCACTTGAATAATAGAATGTATATGAAATATATATCCGTTTACATAGGCTTAGATTGGTAAAGTCTTTTCCACATGTCAGCTACAATAAGTAGTAAAATATCAATTCCATTACATACCTCTTTGTTGGGAAGCACTATCCTCCAGTTGCAAAGATAAGAATTTGCAAACTATATTGGTCAAAGATAGTGATTAGTATTTTGTGTTAGAAACATCTCATAATAAAAATAAATAAATTATTAAACCAAACAACGTTATTTATGCATGTCGTCATCTATATAGTACCTATTCTAGTGTCCCATACCACTAGAATATGCAGTATATTGTGAGGTCCCCACCCCGCCGTCTCAAACGGCGGATCTGATGGTAAACCTGGTGGCCACTAGATCTATAGTGGAAGCAAACAAAGTGGTTCAGGGTTCATCTAGCGGACAATCTCTCATCACAAAGTGAGTTGAGTTCGAGCCTACTATCAACGCGATTAGGACTAGTTCAACATTGGAAATAGAACATGCCGAGCTAAATTTTTCCTAGTAGACATTCTTTCCTATTTCAAACAGTATATCCATCAACCGTTCTTTCCTACTTAGACTTTAATATACAATTGAATTAAAATGCCGAGGTTTTCGTCGGATTTGTCCTACATGTTAGGGATATGCTCTTTCCTAACTTATCATATGCAATGTTAAATTAAACAACTTGAATGAAAATGTGACCTACCTCCCACTTCCTCGTCAATGGCCCGTGAGATGGCCGGTACTTGGTCGTCCATGGGAGCTTTTCCTTTACCATTCACGTTGCTTCTTCCCGCCTCGCGGTCGTGGGTACCACCGAAGCGAGTTCTCTTAACCGGGGTCATTTTATACTCACTAATTAATTGACAACTTGGAGAAAAGAACTAATGTCCGAGAGTACTATAACAATCAAGATGACAGATTAGAATCACTGAACAATCACTCTTGTACGAGGGGTTAGATTTTCTTTAAGACATAGCAATTTTAGGGATAACACCTTACTTGTTCTATGGGAACTGGCTCTAAAATTTAAATACTTAGCTTAGGTTATTAAGAATTTCAGATTTTTACTAATTATATTACTAGAGAGGTGAATTAGACATGCTTAATCACCTTGCTAAAGTAAGTAGAGAAATGTAAAATCATCATATGCATAGGTGAGAGAATATTCCCTTCCTAGTGGATTAATGACGGATCAATATTTCTTAATTACATCTTAATCTATGAATAAATTGAATCCAACTTAGTTACTCCAATATTGTGTGGTAATAGAATGAAATTGACCAAATCCACATCATTACTGGCTTGACAATTAATTACTATGCTGACTAGCGGGAGATTTCTTCTTACTAATCATGCATTTATCTATGATTAGGAGAGATTGATGGCTTGCATAATTAACTATTGGATGATGATTATGTAATAGAATAATGATATGGAGAATTAGAGAGCAGCTATTAAGAAATATAGCTATGATTAAGCATCATAGTTGAGGAATCAAGAGAATGATGGAGAGATTTGCAGCAAAACATAAATTAAATCGATATTATCGTGATTAGGGGTTGAAAAATCTACTCGAATTTCTTATCCAATGGAGTTCTCAAGATGAAAATTGGGTAGCACTTCCCTCCTTTGCTTCTTCTCCAAAAACTATGTGTGCCGGCAGCATCTCCCTAAGATGTGTGTACAAGTGTGTGTGTGTGTGTGTGAGCACACTCTTAATAGGCCTCTCCATGCTGAAAATCGACCTGGCTTGCTATTTGCATCTGAGAGCTACTCCACTTATGCATGGCAAGTCCAGTTACATGCCTACCAAGTTTCCAGTTAGCTAGTGTAACTGACTCTCACAATCACTCTCATGCATGGAAACTCTCCCACAACTCCCAAAAGAAGAGAGGGCGCCCCCTAGCTACTAAAGCAAGCTCTGAGTGGCCTGGGACCTGTTCCCACACAGCCTCGACCCCCGGTGCCTCCACGCACAACCTTAGGAAATTTTGGTTTTAGGCTAAAACGGGCCATACGAGTCGGATTTTAATGTCGTAAATTGCTATACTAAGTTCTAACTAAGGTGTATCTATCCGAATACCTGCCATATTTAGCAACCCTCGAGGTCCGAAAATGTATTTTTTTCAAATTCGGGGTATTGGTGTAGTTTTTTGAGACGGTCAAAACTAAACGGATTGGGTGACCAAAAACTTACTATTTTTGAAAAATTTTCACAAAAATTATTTGAATTCACATTTTGAAGCTTTAGAACATTCTAAACATCATGGCACCGTCAGAATTTGAAAAACTACCAAAAATAGTAACTTTTTTCATTATGTTCATTCCATGGTACAATGGTGCTCTTTCTGTTCGGGGTCAGAGACTTTACAACCTCCCCAACGTGAAGAATTTGAGATGTCCTCATTTCAAGAATGTGTTTGGGTAATCTTTTATGAGCGTTGGTTCGTCCTCCCAAGTTGCATCTTCTTCTGGGTAATCCTTCCACTTTACTAGATGCTACGGGATTGTTCTGTTGCATAACTTCCTTTCCCTTGTTTCGAGTACATAGTCCAGTTGGAGCTCGAGAACTCCTTGTGCTGGCATGACTATCTGATTTGAATACAGGAGTTGATCAGGATTAGGGATGTAGGGTTTGAGTAAGCTGACGTGGAATACATCATGAACCTTCAAGTTTGTAGGTAACTTTAGCTTGTAGGCCTGGTCACTCACAACCTTAACGATCTCGAATGGTCCACAATACCTTGGGCTTAGCTTCTTGTATCTGCCTAGTGATAAGTTGTATTTGCCTAGTGATAAGTTGATTTTCTTCGGTCGGACTTGCAGAAAAACCTTTCTTCTTCTTTGAAAGTTCTTTCCGAACGGTTCTTATCTGCAAGGTGCTTTTGTCTATCCTGAGCTGCCCGAATGTCTTGGCGAAAAGCTCTAGTCTAAGCTTCCATATCTTCTAACATCTTTCTAGAGGCTTCTATCCTGATGGTTGGATTCGAGAAGTTCAATGGTGCTAAACAGTCCTGTCCATAAAGAGCTTTAAAGGGTGACATTCCAATGCTTCTGTGTTCGGAAGAATTATAAGCATATTCTACCAAAGGAAGATATTGTAACCACTTCTTTGGCTCTTGCGAACAATAGGCCCTGAGAATGTCCTCAATAACTTGATTAACTCTTTCAGTCTGCCCATCTGTCTGCGGATGATGCGCTGTACTGAAGGCTAATTGTGACCCAATAGATTGGAAAAGCGAAGTCCAAAATTTTGATGTAAACTTGCTATCTCTATCACTGACGATACGCTTGGGTAAACCATGTAACTTAAAAATCTCCTTGATGAATACCCGGCTAATATCCGAAGCAGTAAAGGTTGTCTTTACAGGTATTAGATAAGCCACTTTTGTGAGCATATCAACAACCACAAAAACAGAGTCATAACCTCTTATAGAAGGTAATCCTCTAAGAACGTCCATACTGATGCATTCCCATTTCATCCAGTGTTAGGTGCAGTGGAATGAATGTTGTATTTTCTCAAGATTAGTGATCTTTATTGCTCAAGGTTCCGTTTAGTTCTTTAGGTAAAGAGAGATATTTCCGTCTTGTAGAGTGTTGTGGTCACGAATAAAGTGAGTGGATATTGTGTGTGCAAGTGAATGAAACTTAGAGAAGGAGAGAGAAGAGATACGACACCGAGAGGTTGTAAAACCCTCCTCCGAAGGCCCCACTCTCGTCGGCGAGAGTGGTCTAACTTTGATTGCACAAAGGTCTACAATGTGTATGCAATGGACTGATGCAATGGGGCTATGCCGACGACGACGACGACGACGACGACTTCGTGGCTGGAAACTGTGATCTTCTATGGGCTGAATTCGGTGGCTGTTTCGAGGCTGAAAATGACTATTTTTCTTGTTGCTTTACTGGCTGAAAATGATTGTTTGTGTCGGGGGTGTTGTGTCTGCTAAGCCACGTTTTTATACTGAATTGCACCTGTTGAAAATGCTGCCCAAGCTGAGGAAAACCTGCTGAAAAACGCTGGTCTGGAAGGGGTTAAATCGGCTAATTTGATGCAAAGGCCTAGCGTTAGTAAAACGCTGCAAGGTTGTGACAAAAATGTTGAAGGCTGAGGTGATTTTGTCGGGGGAAAACACCGAGGATAGGGCTGATCTGCAAGGGGAACTGCCGCCAGAAGGGAGAAGCTTCAAGACGAGGCTGATGCTATGAAAAACGCCAAGGGAGGGGAGGTGATGGCGATGTATCTGATGTTGAGGAGGGTACTACTGAGAAGTTGCCTGTTGAGCAGGAAGCTCTTGCTGCCTCTTCTGCCAGAAAGTGCTAACTTGGGTTTGCTTATATATTAACTTAGAAAAATTTTCCTACCTACTTGTTGGAAAGTCACTAAAAAATAATAAGTGAAAATACCAATAAATAGGAAAATAGGCTAAATGCACTGTAAAATTTTCCTAACTGATGCTAATGGATTCTGATGGGAATTCCGATGATCATGCTGTGTGCAACCGGAGGATATGCATCTATGCTAAGTGACTGGGCATGCACGGTCTATGAATAGACTCACAAAAGTGCCAGATCACTGCTAATCTAGACTTGACTGAACTGACTGAACCCTGCTGTGGTGTAGCTTGTCCACGGACACATAGGGTTGGGATGTGTCATGTGACATCCCCTCCTTTTCAAAGTGAGATACTGGTACTGAATTGTATGGCATCGAGGGAGATCGCCAAAAGCATCTGGAATCCTGGAAGGGACTCTTCGCCGGCCCACTCTGCTGTGTGGATCGTGTGGTACTTGAACTTCATAAAGGTCTGCAATGCTTGCTTCTTTGGGCCGTGCCGAAAGAGACACAAAGTCTTCTAAATCTCCTTTCTTGCTTCAAATTCGTCTAGAGTCCTGCTTCTTTCGTCTTCAAGAATCTCCATGGCTGAAAATTCCTGAAACCATCCCCAACACAAAACCATGAACATACCCATTCCATGTAAAGTGAAGGAAAAAAATAGTCTTCTCTAAAGACTGTGTATGCAATGTAGATGAATCTAGAGACGCAGTGAAAAACCGTTCATCAAACACATGCAAACAATGCGCTCAAATCTTTTCCGTTTGATTGAAATCAATCAATTGTGGCAAATCACAATGGAAATGCCCATGTGTGGTACTCATACAATCATGTGCTCTTTCGAAAACTGTGTCATGCCAAGGAAGAGACATGGAATGTGACTTCCTTACATACAAACTTTTCACCTTTCCATGAACAATCTGCATACGTTCGTGTTCATCCATGAGAGAAACGTGCTCAACATACAATATGTCATGTCTAGGAAAAGGAATCACATAACGATGCTGACTAAAATACAGGAAACCTTCACGAATGAAACACTCGAAAAATGCGTGCGTATCAATCATGCGAACACATAATACTTCCTGTGATGGTTCTTTGGACCAAGGCTCGAGAGCCAAGATCGCTTCTTCGAGATCTATCGAATCTTCTTGCGGGGGATTTGTGGACCTCGACTCGAAATCCAAGATCGATTCTTGGTGATTGATCGAATCTTCAACAAGGTTAGCTTCGCTAGGAACATCATCAACTAACACATCATCCTTGTGAACAATCACATCATCTTCATGCAATTCATCAGGCTTGTCTTTTTCATAGAAATCATCATGCTTCTCATAATCATGCAAGTCCTGTGTGTCATGCTGTGGAGAAAGAAAGACAGAGAGAATCTCCTTATCCCAAATCCTTTCAATCTTGTCCTGCATATTAGAAATGAGAGATGGAGAAGGAAAAATCTCCTCTCCATGAAAGACAGTATGAGAATCACTTTTGTCATTGAGAGTTAAAGTGTTAGCCTCCCAATCAACGAGAGGGTTCAATTCACAAAACCATTTCATGCCTAAAATCATATCACATCCTGAGATAGGAGAAACAACAAATCTTCTAGTGAAGGCAGCCTGTTGAATTGCAAACAACAAATCTTCTAGTGAAGGCAGCCTGTTGAATTGCAGACAACACATCAAGGCACTCCTTCATGACGAGAGCGTCCATACTAGGACGAAAGCCAGAGATCTTGATAGGAGATCTCGGACTAACTTCGAGGCGGGCTCTCTCAACAAGAGAGGATATGATCACATCATGCATACTACCTGGGTCAAAAAATATGACAAACAGGTGCCCCAATGTGCGACCATAACATTTAATGAGAGAATCATCAATGGGAGGGTCCTGAGAAACTTTGGGCACACCCGTGTTATCATTCATTGCATTGATAGATGTAGTGGGTGCTGTGGGTTCTTTAGATTCATTTGATTCAAGCTTAGGACATGTTCGTTTTATGTGACCCTTAATGTGACAATGAAAACAACGACCTTCCTTAGAATAAGTGCTTTGTTCTTCTAAAGTGATGTATCCTCCTACAATTCCTTGTGCTACCTTTTCATATGGAGTAAGCTTAGGTTTAGCAGTTGTGTTAGCCTTACCCTGAGACTCATTGAAAGAATTCTTTGATGAGATACTGTTGGTAGATTGGTTAGAAGAGTTATCATTCTTACCATTCTTACCGTTCTGCGGGTTCTGAGAAGTCTGCGAGGTACTTTTGTTGAGCTTCATCTCGTGTGCGAGAGCAATCGCTACCTCCTTGTTGAGATCGATTGGATCGAATACCTTGACATCGTACTTGATATACTTGTCCAATCCAAAGAGTAAAGCCTCTTTGCGCTCATCATCCGACATGCGTAGTTGGGTACCTACCTGCAAAATACGATTAGAAAAAGACATAACCGGCATACCACTTTGCTTGAGAGCACGCCAATCGTCCTTCAATCATGCAAGGTACTAAGGTGGCATGAACCGCGCCTTGAGCTTGTCTTGGAAATCAGCCCAACTAAAAGAGAGGGGAGTGAAATCGTCGGCTGCCTCTAGGTGCGCAACTAGCTGTGCCTCTTGCCATGTGTGGTACTAATTAATGGCATCACCGGCAAGGTACATCACCGGCAAGGTACATAGCTGCCATCAAAACTTTGCTATTGCTTGTCTTCTTAGTTGTCGCAAAATAAGCATTAAATTGATGCAACCAAGAATGAATAACAGTAGCATCCATCTTACCATCATACTTACTGAAAATCAACTTTTCTATAACTGGATGGTTGGAAACTGCGGCGTGGCTTGCGCCACTTGACGAGCTCCCATGATCTTTGGGTGGTTCGGTCTTCGAGGCTAGGGCTTGGGCAATCAATTCTTGAGTGCATAGCTCTCGTCGAACTTCAAGCTCGACCTCCAAAGCCAATCTATGAACTTCACGCTCGATCTCCAAAGCCAACCTATGAGCGGCACGATTGGCCTCCAATGCTGCGTTTTGTGCTGCCGCTTCTTTCTTCCTTAGTTCTTTTGTTTATTTTCTTGCGTAGCGCTCGCGTTTTAAAGCAAGGCGCTTGTCTTCTTGTCTATCCATCATGGCCATCATTTGCTTCATCATTGACTCCACAGGGTCTGGCGTAGATGGCGAAGGGGGAGGGTTGAAGAAATCATCTTCGGGTGGGGACGAGTCTCCGTCGCCTCTCTCATGCTCATCACCTGTATGCGAAGTATCCATTCCGCTTCGGGTGACGACCATGCACTATGATCTTGGGGTCTTAAGCTCGCGAGGAACTTGGGTTCTTGAGGTTCTTGATTCTTGAGGGTCTTGGATTCTTGAGGTTCTTGAGTTCTTGAGGGTCTTGAGGTTTTCTTTCGCTTGCAAATCGCGTTGGAGAAGGATCTTCTCTTCACCCGAGTTCTACCCTTTTCTGCGGACGCACCCCTTGGCGGCCTTGCGCTCACACCAAGGTTGCTTTTTCCCACCTCACATCGATTGGTCGGCCGTGCTAAGTGCACCGTCCGCTCTCAATGAGTAAAAAAAGACACAAGGGGAGGCTGGACAAGCCCTTCTTTCTTGGGATTCCTGTCACACTTTTACAAAACACGATTAAGAATCGCCACGCCCAAGTAAACTTGGGTTCGTGCGATTGCAACAAGCAAAAAAATTCTTGTGGTTCTTTCTTCGAGTAATGCAGAACACTTCCAAAGCTCTGATACCAATGTTAGGTGCAGCGGAATGAATGTTGTATTTTCTCAAGATTAGTGATCTTTATTGCTCAAGGTTCTGTTTAGTTCTTTAGGGAAAGAGAGAGCTTTCCGTCTTGTAGAGTGTTGTGGTCAGGAACAAAGTGAGTGGATATTGTGCGTGCAAGTGAATGAGACTGAGAGAAGAAGAGAGAAGAGATACGACACCGAGAGGTTGTAAAACCCTCCTCCAAAGGCCCCACTCTTGTCGGCGAGAGTGGTCTAACTTTGATTGCACAAAGGTGTACAATGCATATGCAATGGGACTATGCCGATGACGACGACGGTGATGACGACGGCGACTTCGTGTGGATGGAAACTGTGATCTTCTATGGGCTAAATTCGGTGGCTGTTTCGAGGCTGAAAATGACTATTTTTCTTGTTGCTTTACTGGCTGAAAATGATTGTTTGTGTCGGGGGTCATGCTAGAGACAAAAACGCTGAAGTGCTGTGTCTGCTAAGCTACATTTTTATACTGAATTGCACCTGCTAAAAACGATGCCCAAGCTGAGGAACACCTATTGAATAACGCTGCTCTGGAAGGGCTGAAATCGGCTAATCTGATGCAAAGGCCTAGCGTTAGTAAAACGCTGCAAGGCTATGACAAAAATGTTGAAGGCTGAGGTGATTCTGTCGTGGGAAAACATCGAGGATAGGGCTGATGTTCAAGGGGAACTGTCGCCAGAAGGGGGGAGCTTCAAGACGAGACTGATCCTATGAAAAACGCCAAGGGAGGGGTGGTGATGGCGATGGATCTGATGCTGAGGGAGGGTACCGCTGAGAAGTTGCCTGTTGAGCGGGAAGCTCTTGCTGCCTCTTTTTGCTAACTTGGGTTTTCTTATAGATTAACTTAGCAAATTTGGCCTACCTACTTTTGTTGGAAAGTCACTTAAAAATAATAAGTGAAAATACCAATAAATAGGAAATATAGGCTAAATGCACTGGAAAATTTCCCTAACTGATGCTAATGGATTTTGATGGGAATTCAGATGATCATGCTGTGTGAAACCGGCGGATATGCATCTATGCTAAGTGACTGGGCATGTACGGTCTACGAATAGACTCACAAAAGTGCCAGATCACTGCTAATCTAGACTTGACTAAACTGACTGAACCCTGCTGTGGTGTAGCTTGCCCACGGACACATAGGGTTGGGATATGTCACGTGACATCTGGGGTATGTCAAGAGGTTGAAGTTGCCCTGGTAACTTGATCCTTTCAGCTTTTATCCGTTGACAAGAAAGACATTGCCTCACATAGCGAAGTATGTCTCCTTTCATTCAAGACCAAAAATAACTCCTCCTGACAGCATGAAGAGTCTTAGCATAGCCTGGATGTCCAGATGTAGGGCTATCGTGTGCTTCATACAGAATAGCCTTCTTTAGAGCTGGGTCTCTGGGTACACAGAGTCTATGTCTGTAGTAAAGACACCCTTCCATAAGAGAGTAATCCTTAGCTTCAGGCATCTTATTTTTCTGGACTATTGATGCTATACATTGGTACTCTGGATCTACCAAAGATGCTTCTTTGATTTTATCCCAGATAGGGTTATTTGGAATAGAGATAGCTCCGAGAAAAGATTTTCGGCTAAGTCCATCTACAACTGTATTTTTCTTCCCTGGTCTATACTTTATGTCAAGGTCATATTCTTGTAAAAGCTCTATCCATCACCGTTGTCGCATATTGAGAACAGGTTGAATAAAAATCCATTTTAAGCTCTTGTGGTCTGTTACTAGCTGCAACTTGCGCCCGAGAAGATAATGTCTCCATAACTTCAGCGCATGATAACCGCTAATAGTTCCAAATCATGAGTAGGATAATTCTTCTCATGATCCCTCAACTTTCGTGAAGTATACGCCACCGGTCTTCCTTCTTGAGTAATAACTCCGCCTAAGGCAAACTTGCTAGCATCGGTCGCTACTTCAAATTCTTTACTGAAAACGAGAAGCTTTAAGATAGGAGCCGAGACCAAGGATTCTTTTAGCTTAGCAAAACTAAACTCATGCTCGGTCTTCCATTTGATCCTCATTCCTTTCTTCAGGAGTTCCGTTAAAGGCGCAGCAATACGTGCATAGTCATTGACAAAAATCCTGTACCATCCGGTTATCCCAAGAAATCCTCTTACTTCGTTGACGGTAGATGGTTGAGGCCAATCAATGATATCCTTGACTTTATCTAGGTCCATTGAAATCCCTTTGGCCGATATGACAAATCCAAGATAATGACCTTAGGTGAGCAGAAGGTACACTTGCTCGCTTTAGCGTAAAGTTGGTGTTCTAAAAAAAGATCATACATTACGAACATGTTCTTCATGATCTGCCTCGTTCTTAGAATAGATCAAAATGTCATCAAAGAAAACCAGGACAAAATCATCCAGATAAGGTCTGAAAATATCCTGCATAAGTCGATTGAAGCTTGCAGGAGCATTTGTTAGACCAAAAGACATTACTGTGAATTCGTAGGGTCCATACCTAGTCTTGAAAGCTGTCTTTGGAATATCTGATTCCTTGATCCTGATATGGTACTACGTTAGATCAATCTTTGTAAACATTTTGGCACCATGGAGCCTGTGCAAGAGGTCGTCAATGCTTGGAATTGGATACTTATTTTTGACAGTTATCTGGTTTAGTCCACGGTAATCTATGCATCGCCTTAAGGTTCCATCCTTCTTCTTCTGAAAAAGAACTGGTGCACCCCAAGGAGAAGTACTGGGTCGAATGAATCCTTGCTCAATGAGTTGCCTTAGTTGTTCCTTGAGTTCGATGGCCTCTGGAAGTGACATTTTATAAGGTCTTTTTGAGATAGATTCACATCCAGGGATAGTCTCAATCTCATGATCTACCTCTCTATGTGGAGGAAGATTGGTGAGGTCTTCAGGGAATACATCATCATACTCCCTCAACCAATTTGGTCAAAGTGAGGTATCTGATTGGTCCACCTTGTTGAGCTTTATCGCATAAATTTGCTGCCCCTTTCTCAATCCCTTCAAAAGTTTGCTGGCCTTAACTAGAGTAGCCCTAGGTCTCCCATTTTCTCCCTGGATTAAGACTTCATTACCCAAGTTATCTGTAAAGGTAAAGTTCCCTTGTGCACAATGGATGTGGGCCTTATTTTTCTTTAACCAGTCCATCCCTAGTATCCATCAAAGAATCCTAAGAGTAGGGTTCGAAATTGGGCAGAGGTTGGGTGTCCCCCTAAATCAAAGTCGATTTTTCCTGCAGAGTGTTGAATACTACTTCCTTGCCGTTTGATAACTCTACAACTAGCTTGCTTGTTGGATACTTGTCTAGCTTTAGCTTCCTCATGTATCTGGGTGAAAGAAATGAAAGAGTGCTACCACAATCTATAAGGAAGTTAACTTGTTCACCTCTGAGAGATCGTGGCGTATGAATGACTTCGTATTGCTCGCAACCATTGGGGTTGTCAATTGCAGCATGCAAGGTTGCTCTCTCCACTGCTTCATCACCTACAGTTGGTTGTACCACTGCGGCATTCACTCTGGCGGTAGCTTCATGCCCTTGCCCTCTGTTCATCCTTCCACGTACTCCAAAAGTTCTAACTATGTTTGTTGGGATTACATTGGTGACCTTCTCCAAAAGCCACTCGTTGAGGGTTTGATTGGTGTTGTCAGAGACAGTCAGGTCCATTCATGTAGGTAGCAAGTAGAATATCTGCAACACCCTCAATTCTTCTCCCCAATGTATCTTCTTCAAATCGGTAGCCAGGCATCCTAGCTTTTGAGCGTTGATATAGTAAACCCCTCCTGCAAGTGTCCAGTCAAGCCCCCATCCTTGATCGATGCGAGTGGAGTGCGGTGTATGAGCCTTTAGAAACATCTCCATGACATCTCGCCTGAATTGGTAAACTGGGGATCGTCGAGCTTGTTCGTAAATAAGCTCAAACACATGGAACTTTCTATATTCTAGCACGGGGTCTTCCTGCAAAACCAATGCAAGGAATTCGGATCAGATACCTATATACCCTTAGTTCCTTTAAATATTTAAACTATACGACTTTATTTCTCACTCTAACCTAACCTTGGCTCTGATACCAGGTGTGAGGTCCCCACCCCGCCGTCTCAAACGGTGGATCTGATGGTAAACCTGGTGGCCACTAGATCTATAGCGGAAGCAAACAAAGTGGTTCAGGGTTCATCTTGTAGACGATCTCTCATCACAAAGTGAGTCGAGTTCGAGCCTACTAGCAACGAGATCTAGCTCCACCTCGCAGGGGAAGCATGTTTAACTTATCTAGCGATCCTAAGACCCACCTTCCAAGAGGAGAGAAATTCCGAGTGCCTTTTTCCCATGTTTCAGAGGCACGTACACTTGAAACTTCGCCACTCTAGGGACAATGAGTAATACTAGTGTCGATTTAAACACTATGGGGACGGAGAGTTCCCGACCAATCGGGACCACCCTTCTCATAGGCATTCACAACCTCAGTTAATTCCCCACTTTCCATCCCACACTCACACTTTCTTGTGTATCCTAATTACTACCACAATGGTTGTTCAACATAAAAGTTCCTTGATTAGATTCCGAATCACAAGGTTCGTTAAGACAACCCTTCGATCAATATTGCAAAGCGGCACCAAGACAGTAATTCTAGTAAAAATTCTACTCAAACTTATTCATTAAAATTCCAATGTTTTGGAGGTACAACATCCCCCCTCTAGCGAGAGTTTAGTCCTCCCGTTGTCGCCTAGCTGCCCATACAACTAGGTATGTCGACCGCATAGAAAACACGACATGGACATTCCCACTGTATAGAAAGCAAGACGTGGGTTCCCACTGCATAGAAAGAAACTCATGGGTAGAGGCCCTAAGCAGTAACTCTAGCTACTGTGAAATCATCGCGAGCCGACCCCTGTGATCAGCAGGGGGATCAGGACTAGTTCAACATTGGAAATAGAATGAACATGCCGAGCTAAATTTTCCCTAGCAGACATTCTTTCCTATTTCAAACAGTATATCCATCAACCGTTCTTTCCTACTTAGACTTTAATATACAATTGAATTAAAATGCCGAGGTTTCCGTCGGATTTGTCCTACATGTTAGGGATATGCTCTTTCCTAACTTATCATATGCAATGTTAAATTAAACAACTTGAATGAAAATGTGACCTACATTCTCCACTTCCTCGTCAATGGACCGTGAGATGGCCGGTACTTGGTCGTCCATGGGAGCTTTTCCTTTTCCCATTCACGTTTCTTGTTTCCGCCTCGTCGTCGTGGGTACCAACGAAGCGAGTTCTCTTTACCGGGGCCATTTTATACTCACTAATTAATTGACAACTTGGAGAAAAGAACTAATGTCCGAGAGTGCTATAATAATCAAGATGACAGATTGGAATCACTGAACAATCCCTCTTGTATGAGGGGTTAGATTTTCTTTAAGACATAGCAATTTTAGGGATAACACCTTACTTGTTCTATGGGAAGTGGCTCTAAAATTTAAATACTTAGCCTAGGTAATTAAGAATTTCAGATTTTTACTAATTAAATTACTAGAGATGTGAATTAAACATGCTCAATCACCTTCCTAAAGTAAGTAGAGAAATGTAGAATCATCATATACATAGGTGAGAGGATATTCCCTTCCTAGTGGCTTAATGACAGATTAATTTTCTTAATTACATCCTAATCTATGAATAAATTGAATCCAACTTAGTTACTCCAATATTGTGTGGTAATAGAATGAAATTGACCAAATCCACATCATTACCGGCTTGACAATTAATTACTATGCTGACTAGCGGGAGATTTCTTCTTACTAATCATGCATTTATCTATGATTAGGAGAGATTGATGGCTTGCATAATTAACTATTGGATGATGATTATGTAATAGAATAATGATATGGAGAATTAGAGAGCAGCTATTAAGAAATATAGCTATGATTAAGCATCATAGTTGAGGAATCAAGAGAATGATGGAGAGATTTGCAGCAAAACATAAATTAAATCGATATTATCGTGATTAGGGGT
Source organism: Adiantum capillus-veneris (assembly GCF_014529385.1). Lineage (NCBI taxonomy): Eukaryota > Viridiplantae > Streptophyta > Polypodiopsida > Polypodiales > Pteridaceae > Adiantum > Adiantum capillus-veneris. Next base: position 181,081,721 of record NC_140932.1, on the reverse strand, counting down.
TGAAAAATCTACTCGAATTTCTTATCCAATGGAGTTCTCAAGATGAAATTGGGTAGCACTTCCCTCCTTTGCTTCTTCTCCAAAAACTATGTGTGCGGCAGCATCTCCCTAAGATGTGTGTAAAGTGTGTGTGTGTGTGTACTGAGTGGGTGTTGTGAGCACTCATGGTCTTGTTGTGTGTGAGAGACACTTTAAATAGGCCTTCCATGCTTGAGAAACTTGGACTGATTTAGCTCCGACTTTAGTTGAAGCTTCCTGGCCTTGGTGTTCACCTCGAACACTCTGCCTAAGTTTTTCCATGCAATGGCGGGGGTTTCAGCATCCTGTAGATAGCCCATCATGCCATCTGTGATGCTCATAGAAAGAAAATACATCACTTTGCTTTGGCCTTGTTGCCAGTCCCTCAAAGCTTTCCTTTGTTTTGCTGTAGCATTACCTCAGGAATCTTTGGTTCCTTTTCATTGTCTCCTTCTACATAGTCCCAATAACCTTTTCCTTTTAGAAATTTTGTTATTCCGAACTTCCATGCAGGGTAGTTAATTTTCTCAAGCTTCTCAGTAACAATCTGACTGAAACCGTCAGACATCTTGAAGCACTAAGACAAAATAGCTGCAATCTGTAAAAACCTACAAATCTGTTGAACCTGCTATCGTGGTACCTATAACGCTTTCTACACTCAACGAGTGTCCACAATCAAGCGTACATACAACCACTATACTTGTACAATAAATCTCTGTGTACTGCACTTTGGAGACCTTTTCAGAAACTTGTACAAAAAACGAAGATTGCGAACGAAGGGATTGTGATGCTCTTGCTCTCTTAGCCTCTCTTGCCTACACCAGGCTTTGATACCATGTAAAGAATGAGGATGCAAGAGAGCTACACAAGATAAGCACAAAGCACACAGAGATGGAAAGCTTCTTCTTCTTCTCACAGAAAAGAGAGTACAAAATGACTAAGTGCTAAAACTAAAAAGTAGCACATATGTACATGCGGTCACTAAGTGTGAACTCGCTAGAAGCGTACTAGGTTGGCACTATAAGTGTAGTCCAGCTGTAGAATCACTGGCAGAGATCCTCCATGTCAGTCACCTAACGCGCCAGTGAGTAAATGCCGTAAGCGGCCAAGATCCGTAGTGGATGCCAGCTCAAGATGTAGAGCTCGACATCTCAATAAGGAATATAGTTGAGGCCAAGACCAAGATGTTTTTGCTCGGCGGAGGAGAGGGAACATTTTGAGAGATTGTGACAAGAGAGGTTGGTGACTTTGTGTTCAAGAGAGAAGGTAGAGAGAATTTTTAAGACTAAAATTTTAAAGAGGTGAGGGTTGGTGAGAGGAAGCCAATACTTATAACATTTTTTACCCGAAGGGGAGGGGTGGGAGAGGAGAGGGAAAGTACATGGAGGAGGGGTCTAAATGTGAGAGAAAAGAGGAGGTTGAGAAAAGAGTAAGTGGATCCAAGTTGTAGGGTGCTCCTTCTCTAGTTCAACCTCCTCCATTGCAAGTTTTTTGAGGTTTTGGGCAAGCTATATTGGGGGTGAAGAGGTTTAGATTGAGGTACACGGCATGTGCTAGGATAAGGAAAAATTAGAGGATAATTGGGGGTTTGGAGAAGAGAGGGTAGACGTAAAAGGGGGAGGGTTTTTTGCAGTGGTTAAAAAGGGAGAAATACAAGAGGGGGAGGTTGAACGGGGGTAGGCTAAAAGGGGAGAGGTTTTGGGCTTTTTGAAATTTTGTGGAGTGAATTCTTCATGGGAGGTTTTGGACAAGGGAGGGGAATTTTGTATTCAACATCTTCAAAAGGCCAAAATAACCTATGAGATCAATCTGATACAATCATGGTGGATCCAACACAATGTCTGGGTACAAAGAATACAATGCTAAGGCGTGCAAGGGATGAGATCTGTAAAAATGCTAACTGCTTAGGGTTGAAAACTAAAAACACTAGGCCATTCTGAGGGCTGAAACTGATTGTTGGCCAATGTACAATGATAAGTAGTCTACGATAAGGTTCTACTCTACTGGTTCGGAGCGGTTCAACCATGTTGTGATACGTGACATAACGATGATGTCGATGACAAGATGACGATGACGATGATGATGTGGACGATGATGATGGTGTTGATAACGATGATGATGTCAAGGTTGAGAACTAAAAAATGCTAGTTGCTTTGTTGTGGATCTGCAATCTACGGCGGAACTGTGGCAAGAATCTGCAACTACCAACGCATGCAAAGCTAAAATGCAAAAACGCTAGCTGATTTGGGATGAATCTACAAAGCGCGCTTCTTTAGGCTGAAACCAGAAATGCTAGGCTGATCTGGGTTTTGATGGTTGATGCGGCAAGGATCTCCAAAATTCAAAAAGGGTGTGATATGGTGAGGTTCAAGGGTGATTTGAAAATGTTGGTTTTATGGGATGAAAGTGTTGATCTTCTAATGATGAAAACATTGGATTGATCGTGGAGAAAATGCTAGAGCTCCTGAGGTGATGCTGATTGGGTGCTTTCCAGGGGTTACTTGTCGACGGAAGTGGATGCATGGTACATGCAAATGCAAATGCATAAGAGGTTAGGGATCATGTCTCCAACCTATTCCATGTCCGCATAAGAGGCAAGTAGATCTTGGTACTCAAGATCAGGGTTCTTGTGTATTCAATGTCGATCTTCCTTCAAAGAAATGGCGTGCGAGGTGGGATCTGGTAAGTTCGTGGTTGGTAGTCAAAAATTATCCAGGAAAAAAATTGGGAGAGGCTCTATAGGTTCTAGAGTTCTTGGGGTTCTTCTTCAGGTTATTCCCTTGAGTCCATGAGGCCGAAGCACGCACAGAGCTCTAATACCAATGCTAGGCGCAAAGGAAGTGTTTTAAGGATTTAGCTTGGATCGAATACTCCGCACAAACACAAGGGCCGCTTTACTTCACTTGAAATAACTGAAGTGAATTGAAAGAAAGAGAGAGACAAGAGAGAGAAAAGAGACGAGACAAGGATGTCGGGTCCCAACCCTCAACGGCCCCCTTGCTCTATTGCAAGAGCAAGTAATATCTTTAATCTTAAACAAATGCTCATATAATAACTGAATGTTGGGATGTTGATGCTAATGGGTATTAATGATGTATGCAATGACAACGATGTCAACGACGACGATGATGTTGACAACGACAACAACAACAATGATCATGATGATGATGTCAACGACGACAATGGTGTCGATGACAAAGATGACATCAAGGCTGAAAACTAAAAGTGCTAGGTGTTCTACTATGGATCTGTAACCGCCGATGCATGCAAAGCTAAAATTCTAGCTGACTGGGCTGAATACGCTAAGTACTAGCTACTCTGGGTTGAAACCAAAAATGCTAGCTTGATTTGCATGTTAATGATGGATGCGACAATTATCTGCAAGCAAGAAGGGTGTGTTACAACAAGGTTAAGGGCCAATCTAAAAATGCTAGTTTTATGGGTTGAAAATGTTGGTCTTCTAATGTTAAAACATTCGGTTGATCCTGGAGAAAACGCTTGAGATACCTGAGGGTGCTAGCAATTTACAAGGTGCGTAGCCTCCTATGGGGGTTCTATGGGGCTGATATGCAACCACCAAGGCATGCAAGGATTGAATTGAAAAAAAGCTGGCTATCCTAGATGCATAATGGGCAAACATCAAGGTCACCTCCCAACCATAGAGCCAATATGGGCTCACCCCTGAGCAGCCTGAGGGCATGCAGCCAGTGGGCTAGACTCTACCGCAAGAGCCAATTTCCCAAATGAACGAGTTTACAAGAGTACAACTGTGCGGACAAAGTCGCCATTGATGTAGAGTCTAAGTGTGGTGATCACACAAGAGAATTGGATATGAGAATCACTCCTAGACATGCAATGGTCAGACATCATGTTCACCACCCAACCATAGAGCCAATATGGGCACATCCCTAATTCTCTTGTGTGGTGATCACACAAGAGAATTAGAAATGAGACTCACTCCTAGATATGTAATGGTCAGACATCATGCTCACCACCCAACCATAGAGCCAATATGGGCTCACCCCCAAGCCTAAGGGCCTACACGCAGTGGGCTAGATTCTGCCGCAAGAGGCTATGTCCCATACCAACGAGCCAACACAAGTAGTGGTGTGCGGGCAGATTCGCCATTGGTCTAGAGTCCTAGATACATAATGGGTGGACATGAGGCTCACCCTCAATCTCGAGGGCCTCCAACTAGTGGGCTAGCCTCTATTGCAAGATCTAGTGTCCCATAACAATGAGCCCACATCAGTACGGGTGTATAGATAGAGTTTCCATTGGTGTAGAGTCCCAGATACGTAATGGGTGGACATCAAGATCACCTTCTAGCCATAAAGAGAATATGGGATCACTCTCAAGCTTGAGTGCTGCACTCAGTACGCTAGCCTCTACCATAACAACCACTGTCCCATACTAACAAGCCCAGACCAGTATGGATGTGCAGACAAAGTCTCCATCAGTGTAGAGACCTAGATACGTAATGGGCGGACATCACGCTCACTCCCAACAATAGAGAAAATATGGGCTCACCCATGAGCCGGAGAGCCTGTAGCAAGTGCGCTACCCTCTATTGCATGAGCTGGTGTCCCATACCAATGAGCCCACACTAGTATGAGTGTGCGGGCAGAGTCGCCATTGGTCTAGAGTCCTAGATACGTAATGGGTGGACATGAGGCTCACCCTCAATCTCGAGGGCCTCCAACTAGTGGGCTAGCCTCTATTGCAAGATCTAGTGTCCCATACCAATGAGCCCACATCAGTATGGGTGTACAGATAGAGTTTCCATTGGTGTAGAGTCCCAGATACGTAATGGGTGGACATCAAGATCACCTTCTAGCCATAAAGAGAATATGGGATCACTCTCGAGCTTGAGTGCTGCACTCAGTACGCTAGCCTCTACCATAAGAACCACTGTCCCTATACTAACAAGCCCAGACCATTATGGATGTGCAGACAAAGTCTCCATCAGTGTAGAGACCTAGATACGTAATGGACGGACATCACGCTCACTCCCAACAATAGAGAAAATATGGGCTCACCCATGAGCCGGAGGGCCTGTAGCAAGTGCGCTACCCTCTATTGCATGAGCTGGTGTCCCATACCAATGAGCCCACACTAGTATGAGTGTGCAGACAGAGTCACCATTGGTCTAGAGTCCTAGATACATAATGGTCACACATTAGGCTCACCTCCCAACCATAGATCCAATATGGGCTCACCCTCGATCCTAAGGGCCTCCAACTATAGTGGGCTAGCCTCTATCGCAAGATCCAGTGTCCCATACCAATGAGCACACATCAATACGGGTGTGCAGACAGAGTTTTCATTGGTGTAGAGTCCTAGATACGTAATGGGTGCCACATTTAGGCTTTAGGTCTCTGAAACAATTGATGTAAAGAGATTTTGAGATCCTAATTTGTTCAATCTTGGCTAGTGGCCTTAGGGCATCATGTACTTTGGATGTATGATGGCAAAATAGCAAATTTTCTCACATTTTGGCCAAAAAGTAAATAATCACGATTATTAGCTTGGAATTGGAGTTGATCTCTTTAGATAGCTGATTCCAGTGTTAGAATTTATAGCTATTGGAAGTCGTCAGTTTAGTCAGTGAAATTGGAATGGAATATAGAAACTGACCTGGAATAATTATTGAACTGAATTACTTTACTGGAACTAGAAACATACTGAAGGACTGGAAAAGTGTTTCAGGTTTAGATGCAGAGTTTATGAAGAACGAGTACAAGGTATCATAGACTGAAGCCCAATTGACTACTGTAGTAATGATTAGAGAGTAGAGTTACAAGTGAAGATATTGTCACTCAAGACAGCTTCGAAGACTAGAACCAAGAGACTAGAAGTAAGAAGTCAAAGAGTACAAGAAACCCAAACTACAATCAGACCAATTACAATGTAATGGGTCCTATTTATAGCCTCTTTAAGTTACTGTGGAAGCCGCTATCAGGGGATTTGTATTCGAAAGGTGAGCCGGGAAGGCACTGGGCCTTTGGCTGTGAGAGGTGCGAGGAAAAGAGTTGCAGCAGACACAATTAATGGAGACAAAGCTTAAAACAAACAGCTTGATCCAGATTTTGAAGCTTGATAACTCAAATCAAATAATTAATAGTATCCCTACTTAATCAAATGTAAATAACACATATTTAGGAAAATAGGAAAAAATTCACACATTTGAGACGATTCTTTGTGTCTCATGGACTTGAGGTAAGGTTGTATTGTACTAGGTTGTTGCACATATGAAAACTGAGATACAATGTTTAGTGGATGCTTATGAGTTTGCAAGATCGAATATGGTCCGTTTTCAACAACCATACTATACACTAGAGTGTTTTTGTACATGTTAGTTTACAAATACACACACACACACACACACTCATGCGCACGTGCACACATACACACACACACATGTTTTTGTACATGTTAGTTTACAAATACACACACACTCACGCGCACGTGCACACATACACACACACACACACACACACACACATGCTCACAAAACAAAATTTTCTTCCCACACATGCTTCATTTGATAAAACAATTAAAATGTAAGTTGCAAGAAAAACTTGGGTGATTAAAATGAAAAAAAAACACCATTCATATTGAATAAGATTTCTTGAAGATTACAAAGGTGGGATGCCATTATCAATGTTGATAATGACCCTAGCTATGGGTGGACTAATTGGAACCATTGCTAGAAGATTACAAAGTTGAAAGGCGAATGCTAAGCAATCATTCCTCTTTAGCTGCATTGACATTTGATGGTGCCTCATGTTCATCAAGTTTCAACTGACTCTCTTTGGCCTTGAGGATTATTGCCTTTGGAATCTTGATTTTTTCAGGAATTCGTCCACCCTTGGGCTTCCATGCCCAAATGATGCAGCTAGTGTCTTCCCAGCATTGAGGATCATTGATGTTATCTCTCCAATACTTGTTCCAACAATCCTTGTAAACCTCCATATCAATTGCATTCTTCTTCTTTGAAATTGGTGCCCAGTACTATATCTTCACTTGAAGATAGGTTGCCGAGTCATTGTTCTGATCAATATCCGTTGCTGCCACTCCTAACCAAATTGGGTAATTTTCATCACAAGGTTGCACAAGTACAAAGTCTCCCTTTGCCACATCAAGAGTTGGGTTGAACTCCTCAGCAGGTTTGCTGCACATTGGACCACAATAATGGCCCTTGATTATGTCAAGTGCTTCATCTAGACCATCTTCCAATGGAACTTCAAGAGGATGATCTTGTTCATGCATACTCCTTGGCCAAAAGTCATAAAATAAAGTGTTTTTACTTTGTCCGCGGTTTTGCATAGCTTGCATGAGATTCTCCGAGTACATAAGAATTGGGTTGATCCACCTAGCATACTCACTTTCATCTCCTTTCTCTTTCAAGTGATCTTTCCACCAACTTACATACTTCTTTACTCCTTCCATAACTTTCTCAATATCTTTAACATACTCAAAAGGTGATAATACTTCTTTACTCCTTCCATAACTTTCTCACTATCTTTAACATACTCAAAGGGTGGTAATACTATTGGAACACCTTCAGGAAGCTTGGCTCCTCCTTGGTCATTTCTCTTCCATAACTCTATACCATTTTCGGGTAACCAATCCACATTTTTAGGGTGTACTTTGTACTGCATCAAAGGTATTCCATCACTCATATAGAACCTAAATTGCAATGGCTTTGAATGAACCACTAAGCTATCTACTCCATCATGTAAGCACCCCTTTACAAATCCTTTAAATTCTGCCACCTTTTGTAGGAGAAAAGGTGCTGGATGCATGCTAACACACTCACTGAAGATCTTCATCAAATGTGGAAATGTAAAAATGGCTTGTTTTCTAAGCTTCTCAGAAAAGCGATTGAACAATGCATCAATGTCTTCATGAGTGTGACCAACCATAAGAAATCCAAGTTGCACAGTGTCAAATACTCCTCGTGCAACCAACAATGATAGGTATGCAAACACATATCGATTCTTATTTTCTCAACCACAATTGTCAAGTTGCAACAACAATGTTCTTGGCAACCTCTTGAACCCAAATACATTGCCATCTTCATGTACACGTGCATTAGTAGCAAAGATTGATTGCATCCTTGGACAATCATTTCCCTGTCTAGAATTAAAATTCTCAGTGTCCACATTCACATTTGTGATTAGATGTGTCTCTGCCTCTTCATTCTGAGAACTCTGTTCCTTGCAGTACTGGTTTTTCTCCTTAAGCACTTTCACATGGTGATAGAGAGAAGCTGTAGACAAAACACAATCAAAAAGATTTTTTCGTGGGTCTACACTTGAGTTTTCTAAGCTCAAGTCACCAAACATATGTTTATCTCTTCTTTCTAAGTTTCTTAGACAGTTTGAGAGAGATGCAATTGTGAAGTTGGGATCACTCGGCCATAATCCCAATGCAAAGTGACCATAAGCTGTTTTTCCATGTCCATGAGTGAGCATTCCTCTCAAGGATACTGGAAGCCTCTCAACTCCATTGAGAGATTTTGGAACTGGTTTAATTTGTGGTATAGCAGTCTTACTCTGGTCCATCTTGTCATGTATAATGCAGAAGAACTTGGTTGGATTCATTTTTGAAGAGCCCCTCTAAGCATAGTACAAATTTCTACAGCTCATTTGTTGCAACATGTGTGCTCTCCTCTATGCCATGTATCTAGCACGCTCCACCTGATTCTGGGTAGAATACATCTTAACCATTATTGATGTGCAAATGTCACATTTAGAGAATGTGCTTGATTTTGATAAAGTGGCTGTCTTGAAGACTGTGTTCCACAACCTTGAGAATGTTGGTTGTGACAACATTTTGTATTCCATTGTGACAAGTGTGTCGTTTACTTCCCGCAAAATGTCCACTTGTTTGTACATCGTTGGTAGAACACATTGAGTTTCCCGAGTGCCATGCATGGTTGTCCTTGACTTATGTGGCATTTGATCTGCATTATTATCTATGAAGCCTTGTATGAGTGCTTTTGCCATCTCAACATGTGTCAAGCTCTTCCTTATTATTCCAGTGTTTCCATGATTGCCATTGCATGCTCCACCAGCCAAGAATTTTTTACACAGCCTGTAAAATGTTGACTTTTCTATTCCACGCATTACATACCATGCTTTACTACATACCTTCTTTCCATCAAAAGTAAACTCAAAGCATTCCTCTTCTTGATCTTTTCTATGAGCCATGCTCATACAATCCAATAAAAATGTGCATCGGCTAGTGTAGCTTTGTCCCCAAAATTCTTCCCTCTCTTGCATGATTTTGGATCTGTTTCCAATCTGCCAGCATCGCATCTCACAACAATCAATTGTTGCAACTTTGTGAATGTTTGTAGCATCACATTGTTTGTTGAAAGCATGATCATTACCTTTTTTTTCCTAGGACTAACTCTATGTACATAACTCCTTTTCTTACCTGTCCCATCTCTTATATCATAGTCACCGCCAATGGCATCTTGCTCTCTATCATTTTGAGTATGAAGAAGAAGACCTAGTTCTGTACTGGTGATACCTTCTTCAAAACTAGTTTCAGTGTTGTTATCTATGCCATCATCCTCATAGTCATCACTGGAAGCATATAAGCTATCAATGGAATCTCCCGTTTCTTCCATGAGGAAATCTTGAATACCCTCAATGGCAGAAGAAGATTCAGTGTCTTTGATCAAGGGCTCACCATTCTCAAATGTGAGCTGCCTAATAGGCCAGCTTACCAAATTCAAACTTGAAATAGCACTTTCATGTGGATGCATCGGCCCTTCCACAATGACACCCAAGCTACTCTCACCTAGTTCAGTACAGTTTATAGCCTCATATGGGTGGACCAACAATACCACTCCATTACCAAGTTTTGTAGATCTATTGTCAGCCCAAAGGATGAATCTTTTCTCTTCCCAACTCACTCTATCTATCAAGCCATCTTCTTGACCAACAAGAAAATCCTCATCTATTGTGTGAGATTTTCCTCTGTCTCATAACAATATTATGCAATGGCCATTTGATGATGCTTCCAACTGCTTGAGACATGGTTCTTGCATCCATTGTGATGAATGGAATCAAGAAGGTGTCATCAAAACTTTCTAGTACATGTATCACCACACATGTTGTGCCAATCAATGCAAAACCACAACGTTGAGATGCATCAGTGGAATGAATAACCCCACGAGCTTTCCTCATGGAACCATCAACAAGAAACACTGAATCACCTTGTTTTGGACCCTGCAATTTTTGAGAAAATCAAGAGATATCAATAAAATTGTATGTCTGAACATATAACTCAAAATTTAATGCATTCCCAAGATACACTCACAATTTTGGCAAAATCTTGCATCCCATTCAATTAAGAAAATCTACACTGGGTCAATCCATGGAGGATGGTAGGAGGCTCGAGCTCAAGTTTGAACCTGTATGTACATCCAAGTGCTAGAAATCTAAAGCTGACAAGAGTTTCAAGATAGGGACTATGTTACATTGTAGAGGCACCCACGGAATTTGATAGGAGGATGGAGCCTTTATGCACATCCAAGTGCTAGAAATATATAGCTCACAAGAGTTACAAGATGGATCTCGATTTATATTGAATCAACCCATTGGGGATGGTAGGAGGCTCGAGCTCAAGTTTGAGCCTAAATGTACATCTAAGTGCTAGAAATCTAAAGCTGAAAATAGGTCCAAGATGGTGCCCGAGTTACAATGCCGGAGCATAGATGGAGCCTAAATGTAGGTCTAAGCACTAGAAATCTATAGTTTAAAATAGTTACAAGATGGATCTCAAGCTATATTGAGTCAACCCACGCAGGACGGTAGGAGGCTCAAGCTCAAGTTTGATCGTAGATGTACATATAAGTGCTATAAATACCTAGATAAAAAGAGTTTCACAAAGCCAAAGTTTCATAGAGTCAAGCATGGAATTTTGTAGGTGGCTCGATCTCAAGTTTGAGCCTAAATGTACATCCAAGTGTTAGAAATCTATACTTGTCACACAGGTTGCAAGATGTAGCCCAAGTTACATGGAGGCACCCATGGAATTTGGTAGAAGGCTCAAACTCAAGTTTGAGCATAGATGCACATTCAAGTGTTAGAAATCTACAAGCAACAAGAGGTGTGAGAAAAAACCCAAGCTATGTTGAAGTAGCCTTGAATTTGGAAGGAGACTCAAATTGAAGTTTGAGCTACATTATATATTTAAAGAGTTGTAAGGTGGAGCCAAGGTAATGATAAGCTTTACATCAAACCTAAGTTTCCTTGAATGACCTACCAAAAGAGCCGGAGCTTACAAGAAGGTGAGGCATCAAATTAGTTGCATGAGTGGCTCAAACTTAAGTTCGAGCCTAGTTAGTCATATAGTTTTCTTTTAGGCTAGAACATTAGTTCGAGTATAGGTGGCCTTGGAGATTATTCTATGAAAATTAAGCCTTGATGGACATTCAAAATAGAATGAGGTTTTTTTCTCAATTGTTTATGTGTAAATTGATTCTTGGTGATTATAGTCCTGGTGTTTTACGTGTTGTAGCAGGACAATTTTACATGCAAAAAGGTGCAATGAAATCAGTTAAGCAAGAGGGTTGGTGGCGGCGGGTCCCTCACTCATTGATCCTAAGAGGTTTTAGCCAAGGGAAGTCAAAACTATGTCCAACTTGTGAGTATTATTTTCCCAAAACTCTCAAAAAACTAGTTCTAGACACCCCTAACTTTGTCGAATTTTTTGACCCCTTAAACGTCATTTTTTTGAAAACCGTTCATAAAACCTGTTGCATACCAACAAGTTTTCTAAACAGGGTTTGTTTAGAAAAGTGTAGAGCCGCTCTCAAGCTACAGGCTCATAAAAAAAGTTTTGCAATCGGACTCCCTATGTGAAAGTTATGCTGATTTTTGTGAAAAGTTTTTTTTTTCACTTCTTTTAACCATCATGAAAAGCATTAGTTTTGGTCCACGCATGTGAGTTTGCTAATGTAACCTTGGTAGGGTTGGTGGGAAAAGCTATTAGAGACTTTTTAATGCTTTTAAAACCTTCTATATTATAATAGGTTTGGATTTTTCTACAGACTGTGACGAATTCGACGACGGCGCGATAGGTGAAATTCTTTACTCCCGCATCTCCTTGCCCTCTGCGAATATGCTCGTGGCCCCACAAGGCTCTTTTTCACAACTCTAAATTAATTCTCTATCGCTCTCTCTCTCTCTCTCTCTCTCTCTTCTACATTAAAACAGGGTTTGGATTTTTGTGCAGACTGTGAAGAAACCGATGACAACGTAACATGCATGGTTCTTTACTTTCCCATCTCCCTCTCCTCTATGAATCTATTTGCAGTCCCAAAACTCTCTACTTTAACACTCTCTCTCTCTCTCTCTCTCTCTCTCTCTCTCTCTCTCTCTCTCTGTGCATGTATTTCTCTTTTTGATTGCAGGTGAAGATCTGATATATTAGTGGAGTTCAGTTTTGAATTTGAATTTCAAATTCGAAAGGCTTATCTAGGTGCACTTCTTTGTCTCTGTCTCGTGTGTGTGTGTGTGTGTAATATCTTCTTCTAATCTTTCTATGTAATTACCCTCAGCTCCTCTTAATCACTCCCTAATCTCTCTGTGTAATCTCCCTTGCCTCCTCTTAATCACTCCCTCCCTTCCTCTTAATCTCTCCTAAACATGCATCTCAAAATTCAATCTTCAATATCATTCTATTAATTTCTAATCTCTATTTAATCTACTTCTAATGACTACATATACTCATTATTGTTTGCTACCGTCTCCTTGATACACCTTTTAAATTCTATCATTAAGTTAATCAAACTACAACCACGTCTAAAATCACCCTCTATAAATTGAAAGTAAGTGGCTATTCTCTAATTAGAGTACTTAAACAATAAGTACTTTAATTAACTTTTTTTAAAACTGTAATGAAGTAATTAATCTACTTAAAGAAAAAGATGGATAACAACACTTAATTGGTTGGGTACTGAGAGTGACATTTCCACTTGACATAGATTCTTTGATTTTGATATTTAGCTCATTTTTGGTGCCTTGTTTCCTTGTTGAGAAACTAGAACAATGAACTAATGTAGCTTAAATCTCACCTTCTAATGCTCTCAAAGCACTAGCATATTCCACTCTAGTGTGGCCTCATGAGCTTATTGTGGATATTTTAGCATGATAGTGTTGCCTCATGCAAGTGCCTGAGACTTAACCAGGGCCAGAGCATAATATATCCAGGGAAAGCGGCTCAAATTTAAGTTGGAACCTCTCCTACATATGCTATTGTAGCAAGTCCTGGCTTAATGGCATCCTTGTGGCTACTTAGGGAAAGAGGCTTGAGATTAAGTTCGAACCTTGCCTACATATGCTAATATAGCAAGTCTGCCTTCAACTTAAGTTTGAGCCTCAACTGTATATGCTACTTTAGCACTAGGGTGTACGGTTAGCCTCATGAAATCTATGTGGATACCAATGCTAGTAGGCTCAAACTTAAGTTCGATCCTCACTTGCATATAGTAGAGTAGCACCATCATGTAGGGCTTGTTGCTACCAAGGGCATACAAGAACACCTTTAGGCTCGATCTTAAGTTCGAGCCTCAAGTGCATATTCTTTAGAACTAGGATGTAAGGCTTGCCTCCTAACATCCTTGTAGCTACCGATGGAAAGAGCCTTGCTTGCAGTGTAGCCCTACTATGCAGCGACACAACCTCATGACATCCTTGTGGCTATAAAGGACATGGAAAAATATCTTTAGACTCAAGCTAAAGTTTGAGTATTTCATACTGTAGCGCTAAGGGGAAAGGTTAATCTTGTGAAATACTTATATCTACTAAGGTCATAGAATAGCATCCTTGTGGCAAACAATGAGAAAAAGCTTGCACTTAAGTGTATACCTTGCCTACAAATGTCAGTATAGCACTATGATGCATGTATAGCTTCATGACATCCATGTGGATACCAAAGGAAAAGAAAAACACTTTGAGGCTCGAGCTTAAGTTCGAGCCTCAATTGTATAAGCTATTGTAGCACTAGGGAGTATGTCTAGACTCATACTTTAGAGATACTAATTCCAAGAGGCTCAAACTTAAGTTTGATCCTCACTTGCATAGGCTAGTGTAGCACTAGAATGCAAGCCTAATTCCATCCTTGTGGCTACCATGGGTATAGAATAGCACCTTAATTTCAAGCCTCATTTTCATATGCTAGTGTAGCACTAGGATGCAAGGATTTCCTCATGACATCCTTGTGTCTACTAAGGGCAAGAGGCTTGAACTTAAGTTTGAGCCTTGCCTACATATGCTAGTATAGCACTAGCATGAAAGTCTAGCTTCATGACATCCTTGTGGATACCAAGGGAACAGAACAACACCTTTAGGTTCAAACTTAAGTTTAAGCCTCAATTGCATATGATATTGTAGCACCAGTGTGTAAGGCTAGCCGAGGGATATCCTTGTGGCTACTTAGGGAAAGAGGCTCGAACTTAAGTTCGAACCTCGCCTACATATGCTAGTATAGCAAGTATAACCTAATGACATCCTACTTAGGGAAAGCGGCTCAAATTTAAGTTCGAACCTTGCCTACATATGCTATTGTAGGCTACCTTAATGACATCCTTGTGGCTACTTAGGGAAAGAGGCTCAAACTTAAGTTTGAACCTTGCCTACTTATGCTAGTATAGCAAGTCTAACTTAATGACATCCTTGTGTCTACTTAGGGAAAGTGGCTCAAATTTAAGTTTGAACCTTGCCTACATATGCTATTGTAGCAAGTCTGGCTTAATGAAATCCTTGTGGATACTTAGGAAAAGAGGCTCGAGCTTAAGTTCGAACCTTGCCTACATATGCTAATATACCAAGTCTGCCTTGAACTTAAGTTTGAGTATCAATTGTATATGTTACTTTAGCACTAGGGTGTAAGGTTAGCCTCATGACATCTATGTGGCTACCAATGCCAGTAGGCTCAAACTTAAGTTCCATCCTCACTTGCATATACTAGAGTAGCACCAGCATGTAGGGCTTGTTGCTACCATGGGCATAAAAGAACACCTTTAGGCTCGATCTTAAGTTCGAGCCTCAAGTGCATATTCTTATACACTAGGATGCAGGGCTTGCCTCATGACATCCTTGTGGCTAGCCTTATTTGCATATGCTATTGTAGCACTAGGGTGTAAGGCTAGCCGATGGACATCCTTGTGGCTACCAGAGACAAGAGTCAAGAGGCTTGAGCTTAAGTTCGAGCCTCACCTAGATATGTTAGTATAGCACTATCACAAAAATCTAGATTCACTAAGTCCTTTTAGGATTCATGCAAGAATAGAAAAACACTTAGGATTGATAGCCTCATGGCATCCTTCTGGTTACCAATGACAAGAGGCTCAAACTTAAGTTTGATCCCCACTTGCATATTCAAGTGTAGCACTAGCATGGAAGGCTAGCTTGATGACATATTTGTGGCTATCAAGGGCATATAATAGAACCTTTAGGCTCGATCTTAAGTTCGAGTCTCAAGTACATCAGGGAATAAAAATTCACTTTTAGGCTCAAGCTTCCTCTCCATATGCTAATGTAGCACTAGGGTGCATGCCTAGCCTCATGACATCCTTCTAGCTAGAAAAATCATAGAGCTTCACTTTTAGGCTCAAATTTAATGTAGCACTAACTTGCAAGACTACTCTCATGACATCCCTGTGGCTAGCAAGGGTACAAAACATCTTTTTGGCTCAAACTTAAGTTCAAGCCTCATCTACACATGCTAGTGTTTTTTTTTAATGTACTATTTAACTTAAACATATGCTCCTTGTTTAGGTTCTAATATTGTTCTTTTTGGTTGTTTCAGGAATGGAGGCTTCCAATGTACCAAGTATACCAGAGCAGGGTGCACAAGTCTTCACACTCGATGTTCTTGGAATGTCCACTCACACCAAAACTACTGCTCCAAGAATAAAGGTTGACAAGACCTTTGAGTTAACAAAAGAAGAAGGAGTGAAGTGGTTTGTGGATACCTACGATACACATGCAAACTACAAAGGTGACATCCATCTATATGTTTCACAAGGTGATATGAAATATGGAGACATGGGGATTGTTGTGGGTGTCAAAGATGATGTGGATGCAACACCAATGCCATGCTTTGCATGTAATGTGCTACCTATTGGAAAGACCACAAAGGCAAACAAGTTTTGCTTATCATTGGGAACTTTTCATGTAGTAGACATGAATGGTAGCAAACTAGGAAAAGAAAATTCTATTGTAAAATTAGGATTGAAGATCTTCAGCTTCACTAATCAAGAAGACTCAGGTGTGGACTGTGTGGAAGAACTAGTGAAGGCAGTGAAACATGCAAAGCAAGTCTTGAGCTTACCAAAGAAGATTGTACCTACAAAGAAACCAATAGGGGCACTATCTAAGAAAGTTGTGGAGAAGACAGGGAAAGACATAGTTAGGAGTGCAC
Organism: Adiantum capillus-veneris; assembly: GCF_014529385.1. NCBI lineage: Eukaryota > Viridiplantae > Streptophyta > Polypodiopsida > Polypodiales > Pteridaceae > Adiantum > Adiantum capillus-veneris. The sequence continues at coordinate 181,065,254 of NC_140932.1, read as the reverse complement.
TTGGAGCATCAAGAGGTGCCCGTGTAAGCGATTCAACACATGTAGAGAAGATCACTGCCACCATTAATTTAGAGGAGCAAGAAGGTTCACAAGGGCAAGATGCACAAGGACTCAGAGAAAAAGAAAGGCAAAGGATGATTCTCCTCTTGAGGAAGATCAACAAAAACTAGCAAAGAGAAGATGAAAAAGAGTGCAGAAGAAAAAGAGGTTTCTGAAGAGGAGTTAATGGACATGGAAACTCCATCCGAAGATGAAAGGCACTGACCTCTTTAGAAATCAAGAAGGGATTCTATCCTTTTGGGATTAATGAATTCTTTAGCATTGATGTGACAAGGTGTTTTCCTGCTTCATCAAACTATGTGTACAGAAAATTAAATCTAGATTGGGTCAAGATTTTTACTTTAGACTTCATTCAAGAACCAAAGAAAGAGGAGATACTAGCAATTTTGATGCCTTGTGATCCTTCCAAAAAACATCCTCTTGACAAAGTTGCCAAAGAGGATGTTCGCAATGTTGATTACTGGATCATCTCTCGACAACACTTCATTAGTGCTGCAAAACGTTTGCAGGATGAAAACGTTGCAAAGGTTACCCCTCAATTGCGTCAACAATTCAAATATAGACAATCAAAGATGATTCTGAATTGCCCACCAAAGATCTCTCGTGAAATCTCCAAAGATGCGAATCTATCTTTTGCAATGTCAATGCAAAAGGAGCCATTCCTTGACCAACTTATGCAAGCATGAGCACAATGGAATGCAAATGGTTGTCCTTCTAAGCCACCACCTAGTGTCAACAAAACCAAGGAGGACTTTGAGGCTTGGAAGGTACTTGTTTGATTCTTTGAAAACATGGATGTGAGTCTTTTTAATCAATATCTATTTGTAAACTAGAGTCTATCATAGGCTCAAGCAAGACCTCCATGTGCTCATTCAGAACTTAAATTGAGGTTTTAACTTAAGATTTAGGTCACTTGCATATGAGGCTATATCACAAACAAGTGAGGCTCGAACTTAAGTTTGAACCCCACTTACATATACCCACATATTTTGGACTTTGCATAGATGTATGCGAGAATATAAAGAAACAATTCAATCTAGCTAGGCTTGAACTTATTAAATATGCGTCTCAATACCACAAGTTAGAGCCTTGTCAATATTGATGTTGGAATTTTCAATTTTGCAGACCTTTGTTGAGACAACAGAGCACACACTTCAAAAGGGATTTGTCAAGACCGACTTGCATTTGCTTCTATGTGATGAGAAGATATGGAAGAATTGGGTCAAGATCATGAGACAATATGCTCGAGGCTTGCTACCAAATACAAAGGGAGAAACAATTGACGAAGGTTCCAACAAAAATCCTAAATTTCTAACTATGAAGGGTCGTCGGATTCCCCAAGCACCTGGCACAACAACACTGGCACCTAAATTGTTCAGGTGCATTTTAGGCCTCGAGAATAAAGAAGTTCTTGAACTACAAAATGCAATCCTGGACAAAACCATCTTGCTAAAGAAGAGCAAGCATACCCCTCAAAGAATGGACATGGATGAGATGGCTTGGAAGCTAAAAACAAATCGAGTGTTGAAAGAAGCAATAATATCATTCTTCTTTGATTTGACAAGGGAAAATTTATCTTGGGAGCAAGTTTGTGAGAAGTACAAGCTAGGAGAGCATGAGTACAATCAAATGAGGAGCTATAGCTAGTACTATGTCAAGGACTCCCTCAACAAAGCAAGAAGACTCCACCCTCAATTCCAAAAAATGTAAAAACTCTCCTCAATCATCTTTATAGAGCTAATATGGGCATAATATCTCAAGATGCATCTATTCCATGGATAATCAAGGGGGTGGGATTTGATATGGGGAAGATCAAAGACTTTTCCAATATAGAGCACACACCATTTCAATTGGTCGTCTTGGATCTTCATGGTACTAAAGAAAATATCTCTATAGATTTTTTTGCAAATTTGGCACTCAATCTAAACACATTGAATGCACAATACGAATATGTGCTAGTGTGTTTCATTGATTTCATCAATATCGACATGCTTGTTGAAGGGGTTTCTAGCCAGTCAACTAAGGTCCATATTGAATATGGAAATATCCAAGCAACAAGAGATGACTCATGGATAGATGGAACTGTGGACTCTGCAATGGTTGCTCTTTTTGTTAGCAAGGTTGATAGATTTGAGGCTATTCACAAAGCTCATACAAAAAGAGTCTTTTTCTCAGGCTCTTGTGGCAAGGATCATAAATTTATTGATAGAAACTTCATTGATGGCCTTATCACAGGGTTTTGTCCTGAGGAAAGCTATGTTTTGGAAATTTGTTGCGGTGGAGTTGTTTTGGAGCAAAGCTTGTCGAAGAAGAGAAGGGCAATTGCTCTATGTAAAGATGATTTTGAAGCAATGGAGTTCGAATCTCAATGCTCTAGTCTTTTGGAGAGAAATCCGTCCTTGCAGGAGTGGTGTGGTGCAAGTCAAGCATCACTTGCGAGACAAACAGTGGAGCTGGATGATAAAGAAAAAGAAGACCTTAACAGTCTTGACATCGATGAGCAACAAAGCAGTGGAGAGGATGTTGATGGAAATGAAGACAACAATAACGTAGACAACATGGATGATAGTAAAGTTCAAGAAGCTAGAAATTTGATCATCAAGGGGGGGAGACAATGTTGGAGAAATGAGTTCAGTTGTGGATGTTGAGTGTGCAAAAGAAAATGATGAAGATAATGAGGATGATGATGCATGCAATGAGGATGCACAAGAGGATGATAGAGCCCCTCAAAACATTGTAGTAGCTGATGAAAAAGGTGCGAATGCTTCTTAGAGTATTTTTGATACTAAGTTTAATGATGCATGCCATTATCATGTACCAATAGACTCCTACAGTATAAAAAGGCAGGATAGTGTATTGAATTGATCAATTGTGATACTTTAGGTCCTTCAAACACTATTTTCTTAATACTATCTTGTGTCTTTATCTAAAAGTATGTCATTTTAATTAGATTTAATTTTTGTTGTTTTAAAAAATGATGGGGGGGATCAAACTTGAGTTTGAGCCATCACAAAGCACATGTCTTTATTTAAAGTGTCAATTCACAAAGCATAGCTAAAATATAGATGTGTATTAAGAGTAAGAAATTTTGGTTTTGGTGAGACAATAATGAAGCATTACCAAACACTAATGAGGATCAAACTTAAGTTCAAGCCTAACAAGGAGAGATAGTGAAACACTTGTGTATGAACTTCAATCAAAAAAGTCCTAGCTGAGTTGTTCTAAGTGAGACTTGAACTTCCATATCCTAGTGTAGCACTTGCATATGTTACATGAAACTCATAATGTCTCTGTACCTAACAAGGCATTGAAATTTAGTTTGTAGGCTCGAACTTAAGTTTGAACCTTGCCTCCACATGTTAGTGTAGCACTACCATGTGAGGACGAGCTCATGAGCACTACCATGTTACACCAACTTCAAGAGAATTGTAGTAATATAATCTTCCAAATAGCAATACTTACGGATCATAAAGTAAAAAGGATCATACCTTGAAAAATTCATAGTTAAGAGGTTTTTTGAATAGACCCTAGATGTGCACAATATAATAATTTTATACATAGTGAATGCGTTGAGACTAGACATGGCTTGAGATTTAAGCCTTACACTTGAAACATAAGCTTAAGGTTAAGACTTAAGCCTTAGGCATGAACTTAAGTTTGAGCCTCACCTCCAAATGTGAAATAGGTAGCATGTTAGGTGAGCATCATGTGATCATATGTATGAGTTTCAAGGACAAAAGTCATTGTCATAGAATCCTACCTCAGTACTTCCAAGTGAAGCTCACAATTTCATATCCTATTGTAGCGATTACATATGTTAAGAAAGAGTCGTAATCTATAACAAGAAACTGAGATTTATTTTGTAGGATTGAACTTAAGTTCAAGCCTTGCCTTTGTATGTTAGTGTAGAACTACCATATGAGTCCAGTCTCATGAGCATTGTAGCAAATTTTTTTTACAAATAACAAAATACTTATAGATTATGAAGAAAATTGGATGATACCTTGAAAAAGACATAGATAAGGGGTTTTATAAATAGGTCTTCAGTGCACATACTATAAAAGGTTTTTACATAGTGAATGATGAAGACTAAAAAGGGCTTAGGACTTACATTTTAAACTTCAAACATAAGCATAAATTTTGAGACTTAAGTTTTAGGCTTGAACAAAAGCCTAAACTTTGAGACTTAAGCCTTAGGCTGGAGCTTAAGATTAAGCCTCACTTTCAAATGTGCTTTAGGTATCATTCTAGGTTAGCATTTTTATGTTAATGTGCTAAATGGAGCCTTTCTAGCATAAAACGTATGGGCTAGATGATGGAAATGAAATGGATTCTATGGTTATTGAAAATCCACTAGACTATTTTCTAAATAGGTAAAAATTTGTCTTTTTTCATCTTTCAGATGAAGACAACAAAATAGAAAACGGAGATAACATATCTCAAGCAACAAAAGTGCTACCCACCATTGTTGGAGAGACCGAGTTCCATAAAGATGATCTTGTAGAGCACAAAAGTGATCTTGTAGAACAAACCTCTCAAAAAAATTCAAATGACATGACTAAAGAGAGCGAGAACATGCTACCTACAATTGGAGAGACCCAAATTCAGAAAGTGACATTAGGAATAGTGAAGAGGAGATGGTGGTGGTAGAGCATCAAAGTGATTTTGTTGTGCAAAATTCTCCAAAACCTTCACACGACACTAACAACATGCCTCAAAGAGATGAGGATGCAGAGGGTAGTGAGAAGAAGGTTGAAGCCAATGAAGAGCTCCAAGCGACTCTTGCAACCAAGGACATACAAGAAAAAACTGACAAAGGGACAAGGAAAGCGACACCAAATACAAACAAAGTCCAAAGCATTCAAGAAAGGGAGCAAGAGATGAAGTTGGTGAGAAAAACAAAGGTACTTATTTGTCCAATGTGATTAGTATAGATATGGCCCTTTTTGGAAGATAATACAAAATTCTATTATGTTGTCTTTGCAGGTGAAATTGACATTCAAAATCAAGGATCTAGTGTGCCACAAGTAGACATCAACGTTGAGGAGCTACGCCCTGATGCACGAAAACGTAGGCCACTTGGAAGCTTATATTCTTTTGAGAGAGATGGAGATAAACTAGTCTTTCAATCTTCCCACATCAATAGAGAAATGCAATCACTTTTAGGAGACATCATTATAGATGAGTATGGGAGTATGAGACATAAATAAATGTGTGCAATTTACAATTGTGTGCTGCAAATATATGGTCCCTTGTTTTGAGATTTATAAGTGCAAAAACTTAAATTGTTATCATTCTTTTGTATTGTATGCAGAAAATATTGCTCATGCAATCAGCATGAAGAAACATGCACTCATTCTTGATCTTAATGGAGTTTTACTCAGCAAAGAAGACAAGAGGCATCCATGTACAGATTGTGTCAAAATTGACCTTGGTCACACCACAATTGTTGTTCGCCCGGGTTGTTTTGAATTTTTGGATGAGATATGTACTTTCATGTTGGTATTTGGTCCACCATGCTACAAAAGAATGTTTGCACTTATGTGAACACTCTTGAAAAGCATGCACATAAAAAATATCATCTCTTTATGGTATATATGGGGACAAGAAAATTGCTACATCCATAATCTTTGAAAAGTGTATAAACCGGATAAGCCTAATGTTGAGGCTATGTTTAAGCCTTTGTTGAGGTTTGGTATTAGTGCAGGAATTTATGCAGTACAAAGAATACATTGCTCATTGATGATAGTCCTTTCAAGGGATGTATTAACCCAAAAGATAAGTGCTTATATCCTGAAAGTTTTCAAGGGAGGCCTGACTATCTTCTTTGCAATGAGATTCTACCATACCTTTTAAATCTAAATAACACAGATGACATTCAATCTGTTATTTCACTCAATTGGCTAGGACAATCTCTAATCACAGAGGTTCATGACATTATGGTTACAAGTGTTTCAAGACATTATGGAAGAATTGGGGCATGTTCAATGTCCAAATTCTAAGGGAAGAACTTGACAACAATTTGTTGTGCAATAACAAGTAATCTTATGACATAGCATAAGTAATGTTCAAGTTAAGTTGGTTCAAAAAGTAGTAAAAGTAAGTGTTTAGCAAGGATCCAGCTATGTTGGCATCCAAGTTTTGGTGTGCCACTATTATCTTCAAACCAGCTGAACTTGTTAAAATTGTCTCACAAAACAAAAATTTGAGTGATCAACATGCTATTGCTTATGCTACTAGCTTGGGGTATGGACGTGGTCATTTCATTAGAGGAGTTGCAGCAAAAGCATACATATCAAAGATACAAAAGGCCTACTTTAGCTTATGGGTAGGACTCACTTTAGATTGATCAAAAAATATAAAAAATAAAATCAAATTTTTATCTAATCTAGCATATTTGTTATTGCAGGTGGAAGAAAAAAACCAGTAAGGGCTTGGCGTGCGCGTTGACTCAATCACCTGGAATGTTCACATACATCTAGAGTGGTGGAAATGTGTTAAGAAGATTTTGACCAAAACAATGTGTTGGGATCTAGTATTCCGGCCAAAACAATGTGTTGGGTCCAATTATTTGAACATGAACCAAATATGTACACTTTTATATTTCATCAACTAGATGTTATTCAACCTTGGAAAAGAAGTCTCTCTTTTATCTTTGTGGTTGGAGCTCTTTGTACAAGATTTCTTTTGTGTATTGAAGAAAAATATTTTCTTTTGTTGTCTTCTCAAGGTTTAAGTCTATATATATCATGGATAAAATAAATAATGTTGGTGCACAGTGTGTTAATTGAAAATAATATCTCTTCCATTGACCATCATGCCTTTTTTTTGGAACATGAGATTCTGAAGCATATAAATTTGATTTCAAATGTACAAAGCATTTACTATTGAGGTGGCACATGTCATTGAGGACTCATAGGCCTAGAAGGAAATTGATTTCACCACCCTCAGATACTATATGGAAACAAAGAAGAGTATTGATCCTTGAACTCAATGGTGTTTTACTTAAGACCATTGAAATGCAACATGGTGATGTATGCCCAGATTGGGGAAAACATATGCATCTCGTTGAAGAGAGTACAAATGTGTGGCATTTTATTCGCAAAAATGCATTATGCAATGGTTTGAGGTGTGGATTTGGAGCACTAATAGATTGCAAAGGACTCGTCCTATTCTTGAGTTATGCTTTCCACAACACCATAAAAAATTTAATGTCATAGAAGGACATGTAGCATGCCAAAAGACAGATCTTCTAATTGGATACCAATTTGTATACCACAAGAACTTGGATGTAGCATGGAGATTTTTTCATGATTTGGATGGAAATAATAGATTAATTTTTTACGAGGCCCTTTACAGTGTAATGTGGAATATGCCCGGAACCTACTTGATTTTTCCAAAATTTGGAATCAATCAAAAGAAGAGCTTTAAAGTTTTTTGGAGAGAACAATCACTGCATGGTTACTTGGTTGGATCTATGCAAGGGACAAACGAGAGTATACTTGCAATATGTTGGTAAATGAAGCAGCTTGTGATAGAGAAACCTTGTACGTATTGGAGCAATACATGAGAAAACACAAAGTTTAATGATGTATTTATAGTCATTGAGCCTCTTGACATAGTATCATTTCCTGGATGAGTTGTAAAATACTTGGATCCATGTAAATATGTGAATTGGATTTTATTTTTTATCTTGGTGTTTCTAAACACCACACTATTTTGAGGTCCCTTCAATTCTAAAATTTGTTTTTGATTATTGTAGATTCTTTTTATGAGTATTGATATAGCCAATTCTTTAACGTTAATGTCTCAAATCCGAGCTACTAATTCAAAGAACTTTTTCTACATGAATAATGTTGTATAATGCAAATTGAGTTTAGTGCCATGCTTCCCTCATTCTTTTGATGTCATTGTAGTTGATGCATATAAGTATATAATATATAAATACACATATCCATATAGATATGTGTTAAGGGTATATGAAACATAGAGTGTAACCGTGAATAGATGATAGCTCAAACTACACAAAAATACTAAGTTTTTTAACAGCGTTATAAGAAATGGGACTTGAATAATTCCCAAAATTCCTAAATAGGTCTTTAATGGAGGAGTTTATGCTCCTTACAAGACTTGACCTGCCTTAATCTAGGTTCTAATTAAGAAATCAAACTTCAGTAATGATGGTAATGTTTAGTCCGATGATAACAGTACCAAATAAAATCCTTTGCCTTAATTGGTTTGCCAAACTTGCCTTGATCTTCTTCGTTTTCCCTCTGCTGCTTCAAGGTCGAGAGAGAGTTTGATTTTCTCTTTAGCTATGGCTATGGGAGCTTAGCTTTGGATTCAAATGGCCTTATGATTTTTTAATTAGATATGGCTTAGGAGTTTCTATAGAGATGGCTTAGGATTATGGCTTAGGATTATCGGCTTGTATGAGTAAGAAGAAGAGAGGATTTGAATGGATCAAGAAAGTTTAGCTTAGGATTATTCGAATGGACATGGAGGCATGGAATAAGCGGATTCTAAAGCTTGGTTAAAGAAAGCTAGGATTATAATGCTAAAGAGTGCCAAGAATAACTCAAAAGAGCCGCTCCCTTCCTTCTTATATAGTAGCCCTTTGGGAGTTTGCATGCTTAAGCACCCTTACTATTTTTGGCCATCCCATTAGCGATATCGTAATGGGCACGGCCTCTTGGTGACGTGGCACTGCAAAGGTTGACCTGCACAAAAAAATCGGGAGCGGCTCCAAATAGGAGCGCCTTGCAAGCTAGATAGTTTTCGTTTCTTCGGCGACTGCATCTGCGCCCACTACTGCCCAACGCGAACTCCTTTACCTCCACCTCCATCCCTGCTCGCTGCCGCCCACCATTCCTTCTTGCCTCTTCACATTAGGTTAAGAAAAAGACCTTTTTTATTTTGGCTAGTGGGCGGCTACACTTTGTAGGTCATAGGCGGCCTTTTTAGTTGGCCCTTGGGCGGTTAGCTTAAGTGCAAGAATAGGTGAATGCATTTAGAAAAAAAAACTTCCATCCGGCAAAACAAGTCAAGCTTTTACTGTGCATACACCATTCGACTTACATGTCCGTCAAAGGAATTATATATAAAAAAATGCTTCCGTATCAGCCCACATTTGGCATAGATATTGGTCAATGCATTGCATTAAGCATGTATTCTGGCCAACTTGAAAATACATCGCTAGTGGAGATGGCCTTCAGTTGCCACCATACTTGGCACATATATTGACCAAGGCATTGCCATGATAAACTCATTGAGATGTTAATGAAGGCATCACATTTGGTAATTACATCACCCAAGGCATAGCATTCTGCTCTGACGGCTCCATTTCCGAGAATCTAGCTGAAGCTCAAAAATTACCAGATGAACTTGACTGATCAAGGCGACCAGAGCAGTATGGAATTGGCCCCCGATGATACTTAAACTGGCCATATCTTGTCAAAACCCCGATTGACGAACTGGAAAGATCAACATGCTCCTGGATTTGAGCACTTCAGGCCCATGCATTTATATCATCTTTGACCCCTTTATCAGCAGCTACCCTATCTGGTACGGATTCGCTCTTGACTCAACTTCAAACTAAGATAACTTCCTATCTGCAGCTCCAATTGATGAGCCGTAAAGACAGGCTTGTAGAGCACTTCAAGTACTTCAACTTTGATCAATAAAATCCTAGCTATAACCACTTCAATCATACTCACTGTTAGCATTACCAAGAAATCTTTTGGCCCACTAGAGCCGCATCTGGCATAATTTAAATAATTGTGGAAGTGTGAACCCTCTCTCTTTTTCTTTGATAAGCAACAAAACAATTATAGAGAATTTATTAGGATCATTTTACCTTTGAGTAAAACTTAAAATTTTCAAACATATCATTTTGATGGCGGTGTCGTCCAGCTCCGCTTTCATGATGGAAGAAAGAGAAAAGAAATGGAAGCTAAGCTTCTTTGAAGCCTACACATTAACTGAGCAGTGATCATGGCTTGTTAAGAGGCCAAGTTTAATGGTTAATGTATACCAAATGCGGCTTAAAAGGGCCAAGATGTCTTAATGATTCTAAAAAGGAGTATGCTTGAAGTGAACACATATGGGAGATTATGATCTAGAACTGTAGTGCTTGAAGTGCTCTATTGGCTTGTCGATTGGAGCTACGGTGGAGAAGTTATTGCAGTTTGAAGTTTAAGTTGATTGCAGATCCGTACCGGAATATTGGGAAACTGCAGCTGAGGGGACATAATTGAAATGAATGGATGGGCCTGAAGTGCTCACATTGTGGAGCACATCAGTCTTTTCAGATTAGTGATTGGAGTTCCAGTTGCCAAGTTATTGGCCGTTAAAGATTTACTGGGGGCCGATTCCGTACCAATCTGGTCGGCTCGGTTGGTGTGCCATCTAGGAGTTTTTGACTTCAACCAAGTATTGGAATTTCATCTCTTGGAATGCAATGATTGCGGGATAAACCCAACAGAGGGAGTGCTTCAAACGAGAGTGCGGAAAGCCCTGCAAAATACTCGAAATAGCACATAGCAAGCCATAAATCAACAAACAGTATACCTGGCACATCCACGAACTCGTAGTCGAAGCTATACGCGAACATCGACAGACGTAGAGTGGAAGAGAGGGAAAGAGCACACGCAGGTGAACCTCCTAGAGTGGAGTGCTACGCCCGACACGGCGAGAGAGAAGAGGGGAGACAAGATAAGAATAGACACGAGAACTAGGTGCAATATCCCCCCGTGGAAGAGTGACCATTTTCCTCTTGCACGTATTTGTTATATAGATTTCTTGAATGGTCAAGTTGGTTACAAACTGGCCGGCCGGTCATAAATGGTCAAAGCTCATAAAAGAGCACTTGAATAATAAAATGTATAATGTATATATTTTCATTCGCATAGGCCTAGCTTGGTCAAGTCTTTTCCACCTGTCAGCTGCAATAAGTAATAAAATATCAATTCTATAACATACCTCTCCATTGGAAAGCAACTGTCCTGAGTTGCAAAGATAAAAATCTGCAAACATTACTTGTAAAAAAAAAAGATTAGACTTGTATCAAATAGTAAAAGAAAAATCCATAAAATTAGACAACATTGCTTAATAATATGCCTGCCGTCATCCACATACTACCTATTCTAGTGTCCCATACCACTAGAATAAGCATCATATGTCATCCCTGATGAATCAAGATATCATTGGTCCACTCATCAGCAATCTCATAATGTCAAGTCTCATCACATAAACACTACTAAATAATCACCAGATACCAATTCCAATCTGAATCCAATTCTACAATATAAGTCCAAATATAAATCACTTTCATTATGTACCCGGTAACAAAATCATACGAGTTGCAGTGGTGGCCAGCCATTGCAGCATGATTTTGTGATCGTGTTGCCTCAACCGACGAGTCTACACCAATAAGACGTGCTGCCTAAATCGGTGAGTCTGCACTAATGCTGCCTAAATTGGCGAATCTGCATTTGACATTATTTAAAAATCATGTAATCTGTAATGTTCAATGTGCTGCCAAAATCAACGGATCTACACCAAGATGAGTATCTACACACTGCTAAATTGGCGAAATCTGTGTGTTTGGTGGCCAATT